>NW_020229877.1:1055000-1091038 GCF_003227715.2 Harpegnathos saltator | reverse complement strand
GCATGTCAACTTCCGCATGTTTTTCTGTATTTAGTCTCGAGTATGACACATCTAAATTGCAAATGAACATCTGTTAATTTCATCGAAATGACAGTTTAAAATTTTTGTTCAATTTTGTCAATTGCTTTAGGAAAAACATGTATCAAATTAAATAATATTTTGACAATTTTGTCATTTCTTGGTGCAAATAAAGATTTTTGTGTGTTATGAAATAAATCACAGTAACATGGCTCGATGAGTCCCTATCGTGAGGCAGTTTCGATCTTTGTGGGGCAAGCTGGAACACAAATTTCAAATGCTTGCTGGGAATTGCTTTGTCTCGAGCATGGAATTAGACCCGATGGGTTTCTCTATAAAGGATTTAGACCATCGGATGATTTATACTGCTCATTTTTCTCACCGTCGGAGGTAAATTCCAATTTCTCAGCGTATATACACATATATTCCCTGTATATAGGGTCTGTCAAAAGTTCCGGAACGACTAATTATTTCAAAAAATAATGATTGTTTAAAACAATGTTTGAAACAAAAGTTGTAGAGTTTAAAAAAAAGGTATCAGATATTGTTTGACCTTGGAATGACCTTGAGAAACGTTATCAAGGTCGACATAAAAATCTTAAATGGAAATTCCAATTTTTTATTACACCGTCTTTTTCCACCAATTAATTTAGACAATTTTTCTCTGAAACATTTTTTATTTGCCTAATATTTTTTGAGACATTTAAGGATAACTTGGTAACTTTTTTAATATTTAACTTACGATATCTCGCTAACTATTTGTCGGGATAAAAAATGGTACTAGACTTTTCTATTCTACTTGGTCTCAAGAATATATTGGTACAATAGCGCCCTGACTTTTGTTAATTTGATGGTTTTGAAATTTCAGTAAGTTCGGTAAATTAACAAAAAATAGAGTATTATTGTATCAATATATTTTTGAGATCAAATAGAATAGAAAAGTCTAGTACTATTTTTTTATCCTGACAAACAGTTAGCGAGATATCGTAAGTTAAATATTGAAAAAGTTACCAAGTTATCCTTAAATATCTCAAAAAATATTAGGCAAATAAAAAAATGTTTCAGACAAAAGTTGTACAAATTAATTGCTGGAAAAAGGCGTTGTAATAAAAACTTGGAGTTTCCATTTAAGATTTTTATGTCGACCTTGATAACATTTCCCAAGGCCATTCCAAAGTCAAACAATTATCAATATCTGATAGCTTTTTTCAAGCCCTACAACTTTTGTTTTAAACATTGTTTTAAACAATCATTATTTTTTGAAATAATTAGCTGTTCCGGAACTTTTGTCAGACCCTGTGTGTAGATTATATATGTATAGATATCCAAGATTGTTCACGATTCTACTCAATATTGGAAGTCAATCCAAATTTTGGTCGTATATTCGAAGTAATTTATAATACCCGTTGATCATGTATCATCTCGTTAAATCTTCGAAAAATAAAAGGAAAAAGAAAAAAAAATATATATATATATATTTCTGTTCGTATCTCCTACTATTTGAAAAAGAAATATATTTTTCCCTTTGTTGATTTTCCCTCTAACATGTTAATTATATAATATATTTAATTTACGTAACACACCCATGTAATAATGATTTCCACGTTGTTCCGCTTTTGCCAAAAATAAATGAGTCGATAACAAGGCGGTTGACGATGAATACTATTGAGTACAATTCTTTAGACAGGGAAGTTCACACCGCGCACTGTGGTGATCGACTTAGAACCAACAGTGATCGACGAGATCAAGACTGGCTCTTACAGAAACCTCTTCGGTCCAGGATGTTTGATCGCGGGCAAGGAAGATGCTGCGAACAACTTCGCCAAGGGTTACTACTCGATCGGTCGCGAGGCGATTGACGTCACGTTAGATCGCATTCGCGTAACGTGCGAAGACTGCTCGAATTTGAGTGGTTTTATACTCTGTAGGTAGGTGTTTGTAATTCGACTGATGCGAGATTCTCATCATTTTGCCTCCACATCGTTTGATTCTAATAATACATATTCTCTCATACATTTTTACGTATCATTAAATTTACATACGTATAAGTAGTGAAGCTAATTTTGTAGATCGTGCGGCGGTGGCACTGGCAGCGGCTTTACGACCTTGTTGTTAGAAAATCTCGGCGAAGATTACGCTAAAAAGACCAAGTTAGACTTTGCTGTTCATACCGCCCCGAACATTTCTACCGCGATCGTGGAGCCTTACAATTCTATTTTCGCTACACACGGCGCATTGGATTACGAAGATTGCTGTTTCTTAGTAGATAACGAAGCTTTGTACGACATATGCGCTAGGTGCGGTGATTAGTGTGCCTCTCGGTTAATAATAAAACTGCAATGAGTGTCGTTTAGATAAACTATGTTGTCACGTTACAAGGCTTATTGAGCGTTTTTGCAGGAGCTTAGATGAGGGGGGGAGTTAATTATCGCGCGAGTTATTTCGAGTACGCGCACGTACTCCGCTAGCCTGAGCGGAGGCCGCGTAGCGCTAAAACGGCTGCGCGAACCCGCTGAGATTAGAATCGTTACGATACACGGGAGGGGGGAGGGGCGGGCGCAATCGCGCCCGCCCGGATAGAATCTTTACGATCGCCGTAAAGCTCGTTCTCTTTCTCATTTCCGGCCAGATTCCTGGCGCCGTGCCGCCGACGCCGCTTATCTCGATGCGAGGGTGCGCGATGCTCTCACCAGCCGTACAAATTGCCCGTTGCGGGCGCCTTTCCGCACGTTCTTAAACGGTTAGTATCGCGCCGATCGTCCAACGTCGTTTTCCCCCGGGTCACCCGCGAGCCCGTTATAACGTTAACGATAATATCTTCATTTGTCAGGTCGATGAACGATCGCCGGCGCGCGCGGGTCGACCGTCCGCGGGTACCAACACACACACACACACACCGCCCTTTGGTCCATAAAAAATTTCATTAAAAAAATCCAGAAAATTTCTGGGAGGACAGAGCGCCTCGAACGCGCGATTCCCCTATCGAGTGATTTGACGAGAATTCCGATGAAAAAAATGCGACGGAAGCGGTGCATTTTAAATAAATCAATTAATCGCGGCGTTTCGTACGACAAAAGCGCACGCACAAAACTGTCACATCCTTTATTAAAAAATATATGTCATCGTTTGAGGCTTGAAAGAGACAAGCTCCAACCTCCTAGTTGAAACAAATCGACATAAATGTGTAAAATGTCCAAACTCTGCTCGATTTTAAGCTATGTCCCGATAAATTGGTTCTACCCAGAAGAATCTTTTTTTTCGCAGGATTACAGTGACGTGAACGTGAAGCGCGTGTCAGCAGATCCGCGATGAATGACGGGTTCGTCGCTCCAGTCGCACGGAATTCCCCAATGAAAATAGCGAATGGAATTGTAACGGGCGAGAGTCGCGAGAATGCGGCGGCGTGGCCGTAAATTTCGATAGCCCATGCCGTGTTAATCCCAGAGGAATATCTGCGCCGAGCGTTGTTCGCTGTTATCTCGGCAGAATTATACAGATGATCGTTCGGATGAAGTTCCCCGCCGACTTATCTCTCTTTACCGAGATAACATAAATATATGTTGCCCTCATTTGCCTGCATTTGAAATTGAAAAGCGGTATCTCCGCCGAAATGAAATGTTATCCAAGACGACGCTGGTAGATAAGAATAGATTCTACATTGTTGCGAGCGTGCAAAATATCGAACACACACAAGAGCGTTTTCGCATACTTCACGTTATCTTCATCCGGCTAAATTGAAAATCAGCTGAGCACTAACACACCGGCGGCGGCGGCGGCGGCGGCGGACTATCGACGCAACGCGTGTGCAGACTTGAGAATTCGCGAGCTCTTCGCGGCGGCCGTTCAATTCGGCAGGCGACAGGCGGGCGGGAATGCGGGAAGTTCCGGGCGATGGTAATTACCTCGTTTAGCCTGCACCCTCGCGTCGCTCGCGTGTCAAAATGTGCACGCTCGTGCATTCGGCGCGAACGGCAGCGATTACGCGTCCGCGGCGACGACGGTTTCGTCGTCCTCCTGCGCACAATATCGCCCGCGCGGATCCTTTGAGATCGGCGGCACGGCTCCGCGAAACACGTCACGTCGGGATACACGTATCGGGACCGCGAATACTAATGCCCCTCTAATGCATCGCGCGGTCTGAATTCATAATAGACACTGGCAGCTCGCGAGCGAGCGAGCGAGCGAGATGAAGCGCCCGCGCGGAAATTTCGCCGGGATCAAGGGTGCAGCAGCGAGAGTGCGGCTTCGCCGCCGTCGCTCTTCGCCCACCTCTCTCGTGATTTATCCCGAAGCACGAGCGAGCGCGAGCGAGCGAGCGGGCGTGCCGGCGCCATGCGTGACCTGCACCATCCCTCGCGGAAATCACGTGTCGCGCCCTTTGTTTTGAGACACTCGCGGCGCGGATCTCGACGCCGCCGACGGCGAACGTAGCCCGGAACTGAGGCGCGCCGGACTTCGCGAACGGAGGCAAGATGCAAAGTGACGAATCGAATACACAGACATCATGAAGATTGAATCCAATGAAAAGAAAACGATATTTATTTTATTTCTTTTTTTCTCATTTCCATGAATAAGTGATGACCAAATGAGACCAAACTGATATCTCGCTAGTCGATGATGGAATAAGTCGGTCGACGTTTACACTGAGAGAAAAAAAAATGTCCAGAAAACAAAAAGATATTTGTTCGATGGGTACCAGTAACATATTCACTTGGATTTGAATTCTTTCATTTAAGTTGCCTAAAAAAATTGCTCTCGCGAAGAGCTACGAGTTTGAGAAAATGTAACTTTCTCGTTAAGGAAAAAAACCTTTTCCCGGTGTGAAAATATTAGAGTACGTCTGCTGTTAATAATACCGAACAAATAAAAATATTTTTCATTTTCTAGATATTTTTCTTTCAATGCAATCGTACCCGCCACGCGGTCTCCCAATTTTTGACGGTTTGACTCGGTTTGACGGTGCCGGTTGCCGATTTTCCACAGAGAGGCAAACGTAATAATATTTAGAGTTATTTAAAATTCTCGCTCGTGCGTCTCTCGGAATGGAGGAATAATTTTTTCTCCATCCACGCGTAGAGGCAACTCTCTCCCGTGTGACAGACTGGAGCTTGCACTCGGGCTTTTTCCCGCGAGTCGCGCCCGTCGCGCCTTATATCTCTCATGATTACCGCGACATTTTCTCCGCGAGCGACGCGTCGCCGAGTGCTCAAAGGTTCGCGAGCGTGGCGTAGCGACGACGGCAAGCTGCGAGGAGGGAAACTTGTATACCTCAGCGACGAAATCGAGACGGAAAATCATCACTCGACGTTGCTCGCTCGCTCGAGCGACCGTGAAAACCTCGGCATCGTACGGGATATCAAACACGAGCTCGGCTCGCGGAAAAACGACGAAATCCGACAATGGCGACCTGTTCCCCAGCTGCCCCCAGTTGCCGTGCCTTTTACCAGTGCGGCGCGAATGAGAGACTGCGCCGGAGGAAAAAGCACGAAACAAAGGACCGCGTTCAATTCCGCAGAGAGCACCGCGCGGAGGTAAGGAGGTTTAAACGAAGTTAGAGATTCGATCTTTTTTCTCGGCGGCATGTTCTCTCTCTCGCTCTCGAACAGCGAGCCGGACCGGTCCGGTCACACAATGCTTCCGCTGAGTAGATGGCTTTCCGGGTCGATTGCTGTCGCTTTTTCCACGGTACGCCGCGCGTACGTGTGTCGTTTGCATTAGTCGGGTTATACGGGATGATCGAGGACCCGGCGGTGGATTTCAGCGAGCGGATTTCTCGATGTTTCAAACGTGTTCACCGGTGTTTTTCAATCGACGAGGTAATGGCTCAGCCAATTTTCTACCTTTCTCGAGCCGGCAAATGCCGCCGGAACGTTGACGAAGGATCATAAACAGCGACGGTGGTGATCACCGTTGACGAATGATTTGTTTCTGTTGAACGCGATAAACGCGAGATTCGACTCGAAAATCAAAGCGAACCCAGCGTTCGACTGACCCAGATTCTTTTTGCCCGGCAATCGGAGCAATCGAGCAGCGGAAGCGATTATCGCGGAGCACTTACCTCTAATCACCGCGAGCGTCGCTCGTTTGAGCCTGAAGGGATTTTTACGGCGATTCGCGACTCGCCCGCCTCGGCGAAAAACACGCGGATAATGCCGCGTAACATTTTCGGCCGAATAATGTGCCCGTGTATTTTTGCAAAATAAATACGCTGCCGTTCGGAATGCAAATACGGGCCCGTTCGCATCGCAAAATGTAGGGGTGGTAGTATAGAGTTTTTTCTAAATGCAAATCTATTTACATCTGCATCGCAAAATATTGAAATAATATTCCTACACGATCCACGCCCCATGGAGCTACAAATTTCAAAATGCAGATGTACACATCGCAACGCGCAAGATACGAAATTATTAATTTCGTGCTAGAATTGAGATAGGTGAATTGAGATAGGCAGATACATAGAGAGAGAGAGAGAGAGAGAGAGAGAGAGAGGGGGGGGGGAAGGGCAAATGGGTGGGAAGATTATTGTTTCGACATACACACACAATATCGTTTCAACTTTGAACTTCAACGTCGAGCGGATATCACGGCGACAACTGTCTTAACGCCGTTGGCGCGCGAATTCACATTAACATTTAAACACCGCGTCGGAGCGGAGCTCCGTGTCGCACGGTAACATTTAATAATTCGTCCTAACGAAATGCAGCCATATTTCCAACGTAAATCAACTTTAACGAGCACGAGCGCGAACGCAAATAACGCCGATGACGAGGCCGACGGTGCGGCGCGATGGCGCGCTTCGCGCTCGAATCATAATTCACCTTTCTGCGAGATCGGTTGAGCCGACTGATTTCGCATTATTTCCGTTATTCTCAATATTTAATAAACGTGCGTCAAACATTATTATCGACTAACGCGCTGACGGTCGTTAAAATTCATCCCACCGCGGGAGCGATTCCATAAATAAATCGATCGAATTAATATCACATTTCTGATTAAAAGGAATGTAATTTTCGTGCTTGAAAATTGACCACGCGCTCACATAGACAGAGCAGACAGACACGTACGTGTCGGTCGGTGTGAATTGAGCACGATTGAAATACCCCAAACGGGATATAGAACCGACACATCGACGAGCGTTGGCAGACTCGAGTAACACCTCATGGAAATCGCGTTAATGATAAAACGATTGGTCACTGACCTCCAGGAAATCCCTCACGGTAGTGTCGACGACCATGAGCGGCCGTTGTATCAGATGAACCACGCCGTTGCGCACCGGGATGTTCGCCTTCACTATTTCTGCCAGCACCACTCCGGTCGGATGGTTCGAGTCGCCCACCAGTGTATTCGATTTGACGTAGACTGAAAATTGAACTATCGATTAAGGCACGGCGTCTGCTGTCGAAGCGCAGACACGTCTCTCTCTTTTAGTCTACCGTAGATCGCCCCGTTAAGCTCGCGCTTGGGCCGGTCGTGTTAAACGCGATAACGCGAATAACGAGTAATTTCATTCGCAACGATAATTCGTCCGTTTGACTCCAAATTAAGCCGCGTCGTCGCCTACGCCTACGTAATCGCATATTAACACAAGAATCAGATCGTCCGAGGTGGAGAAAGAGGTTGAACACAAGATTAAGGTGCTTGCTTTGATTTCCAGATTGGTATCCATCGTGAATTTATCTCTCACGATTCGTCTGGATATTCCATTTCGCTTCTTCAGAGAAACTTCAGAGAGTTTCAGATTGTTCCACTCCTTGAAGAAGTGAAGTGGAACGTTCAGACGAAACGACGGACGCGGTACCGGGAACCAAATCAACCGTTCCTCTACGCTCTCTGCGATAGTCTAAGATATCCAAAAATAAAGATATCGCGAACGTCGATCGAATGTCGATCTTTTGTAGAGCGGAGAGTGGATTCGAGAACGAAAGTATG
Source organism: Harpegnathos saltator (assembly GCF_003227715.2). Classification (NCBI taxonomy): domain Eukaryota; kingdom Metazoa; phylum Arthropoda; class Insecta; order Hymenoptera; family Formicidae; genus Harpegnathos; species Harpegnathos saltator. The sequence goes on along the minus strand of NW_020229877.1, from coordinate 1,083,091 downwards.
GTGCTGTCGTCATTACCTTTATTGTGCGCCTTCAGGAAGCTGACGGTGACCTTCAGGTTGTCGGAGAATACGAGGGTCTCATGCTGCTTGTTGTCCTGCGTTGGCGCGGTGAAGAGGACGTGGTTGGGTATGACGTGGCCGTCGATCACCAGCTGGTCGATCTTCTGCGGCCTAGGTTCCGGCTGTAACAGGCGAACGAAGGATCGTCTTTGTGAGGAGCACGTTCAAGGATGCGCGGCGATCGCGCGAGTATTTTTTCTCAAGCTCGAGAATTTTCCTCGAGATGCTTTTTTCCGGCCGCTGTTGATATTGCGCGCGCGGAAAAGCGGCGCGATTCTGCACGGAATGTACGAGCGCACGATGAAACCGTAACAGCCGCGACTGTTCCGAAATGTTCGCGCGTTGAAGCTCGCGCGACGCGCTTTGTGCGCGCACGTCACGCCTTCTTGTTATCGAATACACGCATCCTTTCATCGGGCTTCGCTTCGACACAAAGACGCGGCGACTGCGCGTCGTCATGGCAACTCGATTTCCGCGAACCACGAACTTTAAATCCTATCCTAACGCGGCGGTAGCGACCTCGACGAAAGTCGTCGTCGTCCTAGGCGACGACGACGACGACGACGACGACGACGAGAGGCGCGCAGAGGTCCCGATATCGGCCCGTCGAGTTGCGATGACCTCGTTGAGAGGAACTTTTCGAGATCGAGTCGTGCGCCCCTTCGTCGTTACACCCTTCGGCGTCGCTCTCAACGAACGCTGTATTTTCTTCGCCCGTCTTCCCGCGGCTGTGTATGCGTGCGTTTCGTGTGTATGTGTGTGTTTTCTTTGCCTTTCCGTTCGGACCCAGTTCCGGTATCGTAGCACGCATATACAGGCGCGAAACTTTTGGTAATTTCTGACGCGGGGTGGCTCGTTTGCTCTCCCGGTCGCGGCTTTTACGTTCCAAGTTGGATTACACTCTGGCCAGGCGCGGTGTTGAAAATCGGCGGGAGAGAAAGCGGGATTTCGCGTCGAAGTGTAGCGATGCGGGAATAATGAAATCCGCGGGAGAGGATGTGGGAGTGCGAGTTCGCGTACAAACGAGATTCATGATTTTTAATTGTTTTCGCGTCCGCCGAGAGTTAATGGGCATTTCTTGAATAAAAAAGGGGGGGAGAGAGAGAGAGAGAGAGAGAGAGAGAGAGAGAGAGAGAGAGAGAGGGAGAGAGAGGGAGAGAGAGAGAAAGAGAGAGAGAGAGAGAGAGAGAGAGAGGAGGGTAACCAAATTAAAAATTTTAACACCATAGAATTTACAACGCGGCGAGTTTCGGCGGAGAGCTCGCGGGACAAAGCGTGGGTTACAGCACCGGCGACTAACTATGCGGCGGATTTTTTTCGCGCTGCTTTTTTCGGGAAAAGTGATAAAAGCGGATGGTGATTCTAAATTCTCGCGGCTTTCGGGAGCGTTAATCGAACGGTACCGAGAATACGCGGGAATTTTCAGCGGACGTGTTGCGTCGCGCTGCGTTGATCGGATCATCCTACTAAAGATTTCGCACTTTTGCATAGTAACTTCCCGAAATGAACGTCACAGAGACAGAAAGAGAAGGAGAGAACGGATGCACGTACGCGACAAACGATGGTTCAACATTAAGATGAATTTGCACACAATGTCAGAATGTGTCACACTTGTAATGCGACGTTTGAAACGTCTAAATGCCACGCGTGTATCTGCACGGAATAATTTACACCCGCTGGTAAAACGTCACAACGCGTAACGCCGCTGCAACACGATGTTCCGTACGGGACGTTTTGAATGCGAGCGTAAATCCTGCAGTGTCTGAGAGGCGCTATCGCTATGTCACGTAATTATTTCAAAGCGCGTCCTCCACCCCCTTCTATCTCCTCGTGACACTTCGCATGTCGCGAGAATTCTTAATCCTCGAGAGCACGGCTTTCCGTTGCCGCATCCTCAGCTTCCGCGATTGGACATATTCCTTTGCGACGAGCCGATCACCGTCGACGAATCAGTCGTGAATTATTCAACGTCGATATTTCTCCTCCGCGAGGCATTCTCCCATGATTACACGCGGACTATTGGAACGAATATGCGCGCGCGCGCATTCTCTCGATTACCCCGTGTCACTTCAAACGAGGCGCGACGCGATTGCCCGCGAAATCTCCTAAAGGGAGCCGCGAGGAAGGATATTAAAATCATCCCCTGGATGATCAATTCACGAAGGTCGCTAAGCCGCTTACCTTGAAACCCTCGTCAACGGGGATGAAGAAGGTATAACGTCCCTGGGCCTTGAAGATCGCCTCCTTCTTCTCGATGACGATCCGCTGTCGGAAGGTACTGCAAGAAGTAGCGAGAAAAAGAGAGGAATGAAAAGAGATGAAAGAGGTCAATTATGTCGGCGCAACGACGACGCAGCCGACGTTAATAAGACAAACGAGAAAAGTTCGTGCATCTATTTACGTTATTTAAATTATTCCGCCCTCTTGCTTATTTCTTCATCTGCGAGTTTTTGTATTTATATTTAAATCAGCAACTGTGCGCGCATTAATTGACGGGCCGGTGTGAGTTATACTTTAGGGCGGCCGACACGGTAATGGTTCGACACGAGATATTCCAATTCAGAATAGAATATTTACGGCGTAACCATAAAATTTGGAGAGTGAAAATTAAAAAAAAAAAGAAAGAAAAAAATGGCCAGCTCTGGAGGACTTAAAGATCAAAAACGAAATTTCGAATAACGACGACGATCTACGGAGCCTCGATGCAGCTTTCTCTCCGAGAACATCTCCGCGAAATGACGCTATCTGAACGCGATCTGAGCGCGTCGAGGATGAATCACTCCTCTGAGATTCAAGGACGCGAAAAACTCTCCTTGTCCCGACGCGGCAAACGTTCTCGTTATTCTTTCAGCTTCGTGCGTTCTCGAAAAGCGTCGCCTCGCGTCGGCTAAATGCGCTGGACTACTCTCGAACCTTCGATATCCTGATACCGTCACGTCGTCATGAAGCACCAGCCGAACGCTCTCTCTTTCTCTCTATCTACGCTTACCGTACACGGTGATCGCCCAAATTGAGATTTTCGCTCTGGTTCAAGAACTGAAAGGCAGTGGGGTTGTAGATTGGCGACTCCGCCGAATTGGATCGCACCGGCTCCAGCACTTCGTTTATGATGTGCAGGACCTGAAACATAGAATGAGACGCGACAAGTTAGCTGGGAAACGATGGCATTGCAGCTCTTGACGAGATCTTTTTGGAAATCATATTGCCCTTTTAACATATTGCCCTTGATGAATCATGTGAAATCTTATGCTCGCTGTGCTGAAAATTGAGAGGCGGATCACGAAATTTTACGTTTTTGTAAAAATACAGTAAAATTATATAATTATATAAAGATACAATAAATAAAATTGAATAAAATAAAGCAGCGGACTCGCGAATGCATTAGTATGCTGTTAACTGAACAATGCGATAATTCACGATCGATGCGTTTGAATCTCCCCTTTTATTTCTATTGGGTAAAAATAGATATTTTCGGCAATATAGCGAAAAATAAAACATTTATTTTAAAATAAAATATATTTATGATATATGCGAGAGAAAGTACCGAGTACGCTCGCAGTCACCAAATAGGATTGATGAAATAATGCGAATAAAAATTTATATGGAAAATCTCAATATGCGCGATATCGGAGCATTTAACGAGGATTCTCTCTCTCTCTCTCTGGAAGTCGCAATTATAAATTTCATTGGCGAATATAGGAACCCGACGAGACAAGAAATCGCGGAAATTTATTAACGAATCGAACGAGATTTTTTTCTATTTTATCAGCAGCGAATTTGTTTTATTCACATTCGCGTATTTCGTTATTTATTTATCTTTGCCGTGTAAATTTATTTATCTGCATTTCGCTTTCATCGAGGAAGATTAAAATTTAAGGTTGAATCGTTTATCTCTTTTATAATACAAGGTGCACAAACAATATATATATATATAAATCTTATCTAAAAACGTTCCTTCATTGACGATTCAAACTCCTATTAGCCGTGTACCCTCGCTACTTCCAGTCTTATAAAATTCCGGCTCAAAGTTCCGTAGAATTTTGAGAATCTCTGATCTAACTTACGCGCGCAAGGACGAAGTTAATCTTGCCAAGTCGAACGATCCATGAATCCGGCCCGACGAGCTAAGGCGAAGTGAAACAAACCGACGTCAAGCTCGTGAGAACGGAGACACGGGGAGAGAAAGAGAGAGACACCAGGGATGAAGCCCGTGGTAGAGGAAGCGGAAGCGGATAAGCGGTCCAGAAAGAGAGCTCCGGAGGTGCACGTCGCGAGTATTTATCCTGCGGCGACGAGCGCAGGTTATATCGGGTCTGTCAGAAACAACTGACGCGCTTTAATGGCGAACTCATGAAGGAGGGCAAAACATATTTGTTTATGTGTCTGCGCGTCTACGTGAAGCGTTATAAAATCTTCTCCGGCGTGCGCGAGAGCTCCGTGCTTCTCTTCCGAAGCAGTCGCGAGAGAGAAAGAGAAAGAGGAAGAGCGGAGCTGTGCGGAGAAAGCTGCCGTTGCGTCGTGGGCGACGCTTTTTCTCGCTTTTATTTGCGCGCGGCGATTTATTTGTCGAGTTAGAAATTTCTATAAAACCTCTCTCTCTCTCTCTCTCTTTTTTCGTCTATATATCTCGCTTCGATCGCCGCCATTCCGCACTGCGAATACATCGAGAAATAAGTTTATGAAATCTCGCGATGGTCACAAAGCCGACGAGAAGAGATAACGCGGTAGTCCGCGTTTTATTTCTCTCTTTCCCTTTCTCTCTCCCGTTTTTGTTTCTTCGTCTACGCACTCGGTGCAAGCTATTTCACGGGTGTCGGGTCGCTGGAAAGTGAGAAGACGTGGGAAACCGTCACCCCCATTCCCGCGTCTCCGTCGGGAGCAGTGCGGCGCGCCATCATTTACCATTGCGAGAAGGAAAAAGTTTGCGACTAAAACGCTATCGCCGCTATTTATTCGCTTTCCCCCGCGATCGTCCTGGCTCCCTTATCTCGCGAGGGATATCCTGACCCTGTAGCTGTTTGCCTTCCTCCGTCAAGAGTGGGAAGAGCAAGGGGAGAGCGGAGACGGCATAAGCGTCGAAGTTGCAACCCCTCGGGAGATTTTATCGTCGGTGGAATACGCTGTTCCGGGCGTGCTTTTGTTTCCAGTTTCTTATTAGCGAGAACTTATTCTTGTAATAGATCACTGAACGCTCGTGCGTGCGCGAGATACTTTCCTCTAACATGTATTTACATTTTACTTTTAACGCACTTTACACGTTTGGAGATCGAGACAGACATTCTGCCGACGTAATATTCTGCCGCAGCAGTCTTGAACTTTTCTGCTGTTTTATTAACGCATCTATTAACATACTAAGACATCAAATTCCACGGTGTTTTTATTACTTTTCAAAATCGAAAATTTATATTATTTTCAAGTTGTGTGTGTTGGGACGAAATGTTGAATTTCTCATGACGAAAGGCCACAGGGAGTTGCAATATGAAAGTTCAAGCCGCGAAGAGACGAAATAAAACAATGAAACGTTAAGATATCGTATCGAAGCAGAAGAAAAGAAAGCGATCAGAGAAGTTTTCAGGAAGTTGGGAAGGAGCACTCAAGAAGTGTTTGTAGTTCAAATGAGCGCTCCCGTGCTGTTCCCTCATCGTTCGCTTACGCATGAAATTTCTCAATAGCTGGAGTACTATTTAGACATTTGCTTGTTGCTTTGCATATTTTATAAACACTTTTACTGATCGCTCGTAAAGAGCGATTTGCTGGACGATTTCGACACGCTCCGTAAAGATTGTGTCCGCTCTTCCTAAACGTTCCAAATAGGCTATAATCAGCTTCCAGCAAGCTACGTATATTTTTCTACGTAATCTCTCGTACGCTGGTGAATGTATGCTTGCCGAAAGCTCATCAAAAAGTTTATTTTCACTCGAGAGTGAATAATACTGATGATATCGTAGTCAATATTTGATATACGGTGTTGTAACGAGTGGATTATTATTTATTCTCGGCTTATAAAATATGCTCGAAGGGAATAAATGCATTTTTAAATATCGTGTCGCGGGATGAGAGAGAAAGGCGAAAAAATATAAATAGATTTAATAAAATATTTGCCGAGGGCTTCTCTTTTCCTGCGCGCGGATTTAATAAAACGCGAGACGTTTTTGCAAAGCAGATATAATTAAATATTCTCGCGCGATCCATCGTGGCCGCGCCGACAGTTTTAATACGAGACATCCATCACGATGTCTGTAAAGATGCGGGGTGGCAAAGAAAAAGAGGGAAAAAGGAAAAAGAAAGAGGAAGCCGGTCGGTCGGTCGGTCGGTCGGTCGTACGGGAAGTTGGCGCCTATGAGCTTCGAGTGAAGCGCACGAGACGGAAGAGAGACAGAGAGAGAGAGAGGGAGAGAGAGAGAGAGAGAGAGAGAGAGAGAGGGAGAGAGAGAGAGAGGGAGAGAGAGGGAGAGAGAGAGAGAGAGAGAGAGAGAGAGAGAAAGGGCACAAACGTGGAAGATCGTATGATAAGAGAAGAAAAAGGAAGAAGGAACGTGTCCCATTTATCCAGCAGTAGTCGCGGAAAAAAGACAGCGACAACGGCGCGGCGGAGTGTGGTGGTTGGTTAGAAATGAATCGTTTTACTTACCGAGAATGAGAGAGGAAAGCGAAGTTTGTGTGTTCCTTACGGGATAAGACGGGCCGAGACAGGACGGCCATTTATCTTGCTCGCGGTCGCGACTCGTCGGGAAGAGGAGATCGAACGTTCGCCAGGACGAATCCTTAATTTCCCCCCCTAACCTACCTGTCTACCTACCTACCTAAGCGTTAGCTTCTTCGCATGACACTCGACGCTTACGAAAACAAAATAAAAAATTGAAAGAATAAAAAATAATGAGAAACAGAAGCTACTGGTATCACGGATTCATGAAGGTTGGCGCGTTGAGAAACGTTCGAAGAGTTTGGAAAATGAAAATAATGTTTACGTACGGTCGAAATAAATAAACCCGATTTACGACGACATGTAAGATCGCTGCTCGCTCGACAAGACGTTCGCGTTAATTCGCCCGAGAGCTCGGTCGTGTTGATAAAAGCTTAAGGTGCTGCTTGCTTATCTTGAGATTTTGCATACGGACATGCGAGGAAAGTCGGGCAGCGCCGAGCTCGGCCTACCATACGGTCTCGTAAAGTTAACGCTAATTAAACTTTACCGATAGTTACATCGGGCCATTCGCGAACTCTCTCCGAGCGGACTCCTTCTTAATCAGCCCGACCACCCATATTCGCGGTCGGGGATGGTACACGGGGGTGCGAGTTATCATCTCGATACACAGTAGCTTGCGCGCGTTCGCTTATTTCTCCCGGGCGCGCGCCTCGCCGCGAGATAATTACGATTCGCGCGCTTAACGATGAATTACCGTGCAGAAGCGAGCGAGCGAACGTGCACATCTTTGCGAGAAATTCGCGAAATGAAAATTAAAATTGTCCCAATTTTGTCCCGACCCATTGATTTTTGACGTCGCGGCGAACTTTAAAAACGCATCGCGATCGAGACTGAAAGTCGCGGTCGTGAATCTTGCTTCTACGATCGAATAACAATTCGCGGTAGTAAACGAAATTACAAAACGAAATGAAAAATTACGGACGTAACGTTTCTGTCACGATTTAAAAAGTATCCTATCGCATAATTTGTTGTATCGTATAATATTTAACAAATTGACGTGCCGCGCTGATTTTCACCAATTGCTTTGAAGCTTAGCTGAGGCTTGAATAATCGCAAATAGAAACCGGTAAATGGATGCAATTTATGACGAGTACATGCGCTGATTCGTTTTATTGGCTCGCGATTGATTATATATTTAATTTGCTGCATGCAACTGACTATGTCTTGTATGTAAATTAATGCAACGCGGAAATATTTATGCGCTACCGTTGACTCTCATAGTAATTAACATGTTAATCATTTTGCTCCCCCCTCGCTCTCTTTCTGTCTGCCATCACGCGTTCTTTCTTGTCGCGCGCGACTATCTTCAAGCGCGATAGCGACGTTACCCCGAGTTATCGCATTTAACATCCTGGAGTTCGTCACGTCTCTCAGAGAGAAGTCTTCCAATTACGCACTTTCCATTTTATACAAATTTAGAAAATAACAGACCCCCGTCTCTTCCCCTCTCACTAGTTAAAATGTTCTTGCTTTTCAATTAGCGTCGAAAGCGTGTAAAGGGAAAGAGAGAGAGAGAGAGAGAGAGAGAGAGAGAGAGAGAGAGAGAGAGAGAGAGAGACAGAGAGAGAGAGAGAGAGAGAGAGAGAGAGAGAGAGAGAGAGAGAGAGAGAGAGAGAGAGAGAGAGAGAGAGAGAGAGAGAGCGAGCAAGCGCGCGAGAGGGGGAAAAGGTAGGAACGGTGAAGCGTTTAAGTTCGCAGTTGACGTACGTTAATAATTTTATACACGCCGCGAGTCGCGGCTATTAAGTAATCAAATGCATTCTTTCCGCATGAATATTCAAGCCAAGACGGAAGAGAAAGGGAGCGAGCGAGAGAGCACGCGCGAGCGCGAAGGTAATTCCATGCAAAGTAGAGAATTCCAAATCCGAATTAGCCGGCGCGCGATGCGAGTCATCGCTGGTATAGAAATCACGCTAATTTTCATCGCCGCTTCCTCGCGAAGCAGCTTCTCCTCCGTCTCGCATTTCCGTCGTTCAATTATCATCGAGATTTATGACAAAAAAATGCAAAAAGAAACGACCGGCTGAGCGACGACGCGACGGCGACGGAATCGCGACTGTCTTCTCTCCGACCGACTTGCAAAGCGTTATTCTCGATGGAAATTAGCAGCCGGCAGGATATGCACTTACAGACACGCAGACAGAAAGAAGAAAAAAAAAAGAAAGCGCGAGCGTATCTATGGATCTGAAGTACTGTTAATCTTTAAAACATGGAATTGCTGAATCTTAATCGACTATCGTCAATTTGTCGACGAGCAGATATCCGCGCTGATGTTCGCGCGCGAAAATCACGAACGAAAATTGGATTATCTCCTTTAAGGTCACTCCGAGATTCATTGAATCTGAGCAGAAGGATAAAGAAGAGGAGAATAGAGAGAGGGGAAGAGAGAGAGAGAGAGAGAGAGAGAGAGAGAGAGAGAGAGAGAGAGAGAGAGAGAGAGAGAGAGAGAGAGAGAGAGAGAGAGAGAGAGAGAGAGAATATAGGATACATGAAGGCGCTCTTATACGGACTAGCACGATTTTTGTTTTATATCCTTTTTCCGACGATTTTTATTCCCTCTTCCATTCCCGTCGCCCTTTTCGCTTTTCACTTTCCGCGCTCCGAATGTCCTGTTCTATTCCACATCCCTTTCTCTCTCTCTCTCTCTCTCTCTCTCTCTCTCTCTCTCCTTTTTCTTCTCTCTTTTTTTCCCCGCATTTTTGTCCAACCTCGTTTTCTATTTTCGACGGCGCCCCGTCAACGCTGTACAACTCGAATGCATTTTTAACGAGACTTTTGCCGACCTTATTTTGATTTTTCATATCGCGACAGCGGCACAGGTGGTCGCGTTCACGTCGACATCCCGGCTTTACTGCGGCCTTTAATACAACACGAATGTGAATTATTAAGAACCGTTAAAACGATCCTTCTGAATTTCCGACCCGGGCACGCAATAATAATTATTGCGCGAATCGACAACGACATCGATTATTCCGAAGGAGACGCGTGTACACAGCTGCCGCATAAATTAATCAAATTATCGTACGCCGGCGTGTATGCGCAATTTATTTGTAGAACATAAGCCTTCGATACCGAATGCCGAATCATAATAAATTACTCGGACGCTTAATTAATTCACACGGTTCCGCACCGTCCGTTATTCCCCACGAGGATATGCTTAAATCGCACCTAATGCACTCGCGCACATACACACACACACACACACACACACACACACACATACACTTGCATCCGTTAAACATAACGCTCATTCGAGCTGTATCATGCGCTCAACGTTATTCCCACAGTTTTAATAAACACTTTTACGTCTTTTCTATCGGTCGGTTTACGAGCACTCCTCTCGGCGGCAACATGAATTTTCCAGCTGACCGACCGACCGACCGACCGACTGACAGCATCTTTATTTCCCGCAAACTGCGATACGAAGAGCTCACACCTCGATACTTTTCTTCCTCTCCAGACCCGCCAGCGGAAAACTTCATCCCCTTCTCGAAACTATTCCGCCAAGCGCGCCCGCCACGCGGTGGCTGATTTTCAATTCTCCTCTCCGCGGACAAACCGCTCGCACCACCAGCCCCGGCTCTCCCGGTGCACTCGAGCATCCCCGACGTTCCCTCCCGCCCTTCCAGCCCCCGGCCCGGCTCCGTTCGCGCACTCGTTCTCCCTTTCTCGGCAACAACCCTTCCCATCGTCCCGGCATTTTTCCCCTCCATTAACCGTAACTCTTTAGGCGATCCTACCAGCGTCAGTGTAGTTATTCGGACTGGAATTTCTTTAGATTGTTAGAAAACAGGAGCACGCGAGGGACTCGGAGGGATGGCTGCGTTCCAGAGGCGTATAATGAGATCAAAAACCCCCACGGTCTTTTGAGATTAAAAACACCGCCTGCCGCTGTGCTCTCTCTCTCTCTCTCTCTCTCTCTCTCTCTCTCTCTCTCTCTCTCTCTCTCTCTCTATTCGTCTCTCTCGTTTCTCTCGCTTTGAACCACGCGGTGCATCCCTGACGATGATGCGATACGACGAACTCTGCTGAAATTCGAGCGCCGTCGTTGTTTCAATTCGTGAATCTTTCATCGTCTCGTCAGGCCGCGCACGAAAGCGCGGAACGAGTTCGCAAACTGAATCGGGCAACATTACGGGGAGAAATGATTTTTGTAACTCGGCGACGCGCTAGCAAGAGGGAGGATCCGGTTACGAGATTCGCGTCGGGATCGGGACTGCAGGGGTGAGTTCTGTGTTTACCGGCGGCTGAATAAAATGTCGCTCAATCGTCAGGAAGTAATACCGTATTGTATCTTCCGGTATAAAATGAGAGAGCGAGGGAGGGAAGGGAGGAGAAAGAAGGGAGAGAGGGAGTGAGAGAAGGGTGGCAACAAATCTGCGAATATATTTTCAAATTGGATCGGAACCTCTCGGATTTCTCTCGTTCTTACGAGCGGGCTGACGTAATAAAACCGGCCATAACTTCGGGAATGAAGGCCTCCTTCCCACGCTCTTCCCCCTTTTATTTCGACTTCCTGCGCGATCCATCAGGAAATCGAAGCTCGTCGTAGTATCCTCTTAAGACTCCGTAAAATCTATATCTCGCGAAAAAATTGCGCGATAACTGAGAGCACGGCGATGGAAAAAAGGGAGAGAAAGGAGAGAGAAAGGGGGAAGAAAGGGGGAGACACCCAGCCGTCACACGTCGGCCAAGTTTCTACGATGAGTTTATCGTCGCGCGATATTCCCTGTGAATTGAAACGAAAAGGCTCTTGAAACGACAAAATGCGTGGCAAAGGAAGGATAACGGCCAGGAAAACGTGACGATGATCGAGCGCTGAATACACACACACACACACACACACATACACCGAAAATGTTATTGGGACTTTAATAGTAGGCCGCGGCCGAAGAATGCGGGCCACGTTCCGGCGATAAAACTCTTCAGGGTCGCTCCGCTCGAGTCGGATGCATAAGGAATAAGGCGGAATTAACCGTATAGGCTATTTACGGCCGACTTAAAATAGTGCGCACCCCGGTCTCGGCCTGTATTTCTAATCCGACGCGTATCGTAAATACAGTGTCTATAATCATAAAGTACCGGAACGGACAGTTACGGCAGAAGGAGAGAGAGAAGGTTGCGCGTTCACGCCGAATTGCGACGCGATCGTAACGTATCGACGGACGTAACTCGCGACATCGCGACGAACGGAATCGTGCGCGGGCGTTCGGGCTGAGCTCGAAAAAAAAAAAAAGAGAGAGAGAGAGAGAGAGAGAAAGAGAGAGGGAGAAATCGCGACAGAAGACGTGCCGTAAGCGAGGGTATCCCGGAGCGATTGCTCGTCGGTGGAGGCTAAAAAGCGCGAGGCTCTCGCGGCTCGCGAAAAGCATCGAGTTTCGCTGTCGGCGGAACATCTCTCTCCATCAAACGCGCCGGTTGAAGCTCCGCGAGTTTCCGTCCGAGACGCCGGATAATAGAATATCGTACGTCTGTTACCGATACGTACGATAGGGGGAGGAGATCGGGGCCGGGGGAGGCAATGCGCATAAATCCATTCTTGAGTTGATAGATATGCAACGCGCTCGCGGGACGCGCCGACTGAAAGCGGATCGTTGACCCGCTCCATTGTCGAGACAGCTCGCATTATTGTCGCATGCAGCACACCCCGGGAGAGATGTTTCGCGACACCTTCGCGCGTATTCGTATTCCGCGAGAGTTGCCGGAAAAAAAAAAAATTACGCGAGCAATTCGCTCGTGGGGAAGCGAACGTGTTCGCAAGTAGCGCGGCTCTATAAAAAATATCATGTTGGTGAGGAAGATCCGTCATTTTCTTCTATTAAATTGTCGTACGGAATTTTGGCAATATTAAAAGAAAAATAAAAAGCTTTCGTTAGACGTCTAAAAAAAAAAGAAATACCGAGTTGATGTCCATTTTATTCGAAAAAAATTATTAATCTCTTAAGATAGATGTCGATAATAATGCTTAGGAATGGAAGGAGGTTTTAAAACGACGAGGAGATTATTTCGAGGCTCGTAGAAGTTAATCGAATCGTCGGTGAATCTTATCGAATCATGAGACGTTTTACGCGTGTCTGCAACTCGAAGTCTTCGCCTGTTCGTTAATTATAATAGTAATCTGCGATAATCGACTCGCGGTTACGCAGCGGCCGCTATTTCACTTTCGTCCGACCACTCCTATCAATCACGCGTTATTGAATCGATACCGTGCAATTAATAATTACGGATGATTAATGTAAGTTATTGCAGCGGGTCGCGGGCTATTCGGTAGGCTAATTGGCGCACTCGCGTTTATTAATGATAATATTACAATCAATCATTATCGCTAATTCTCGCGGAATGTGTACAACATGGAAATTGCAGTTTTTACGTCAATCCCCGCGGGATAATAAAAGTAATGTTCAGCTGTGTACATTAAATCAATATTAAATCTGACGCGGCGATTTGAGATTATACTCAACGTGCGTTCAATTCGGCGGACTGTTCTTTCCTTCGCAACCAACGTCAAAAATTGCAAATAACTCGCGTCTCCTCGAGAATCTCACGAGTACGCGACTTTTTTCACGACTGGTGAAAACGACGACGCGACTCTCGATTCCGGCTTGTATCTATTAAAAAATGTAGCGAAAGACGCCGATAGAGCTTATAGAGGCTGATATTTTCATGCTCCGGTAACGAGCAGGAAGTAGCAGAGGCAATGAAACTTCCGGGTTAAGTGGATGAGAAAAGTTTCCCTAATATTACCGAGAAGCGAAAGAGAGAGAGAGAGAGAGAGGGGGGAGGAGAGTGGGAGAGCGAGAGAGAGAGAGAGAGAGAGAGAGAGAGAGAGAGAGAGAGAGAGAGAGAGAGAGAGAGAGAGAAAGAGAGACAGAGAGATGGAGAGATTGATCTGCGGGTGAGCTCGTCGAAGGGATTAGTCGTAGTCCAGCCAGCCCCGTGCGATTTTCATCAGGTGATGGTACTTTAACTATAGATTAAAGGATCCGTCTGGGAACCCGAAATGAGATCCACCTTTCCCCTTTCGGCAAAGCCGAAAACCGAAATCAGCTGAGATACGACGAAGAGAGGTGAATACGCTATCGACGACGAATTTACGATCGTTCGAAAAAGGCTACCTCACGACGAAGTTCCTCTCGCAAACCCTTCACGGAATCGCTCGGCTGCGTTAGCACGGAGAACGATTCGAGCCGACGGAATCGCGCGGAATGCGGTCCTTTCGATGAGGGGATTCATTGTGCCGCGAGATTCCGAAAATTCACGGTGATTGTGCAGCTCGCGGTTCAGCCACTTCTTGGAGGAGGGAGGGGGAGAGAGAGAGAGAGAGAGAGAGAGAATTTCGGACGACGGAATTGCACAGATCGTTTAGTGAAGCCGAAATGAGATCTTTCGATTATCCATCGATTATCGTTATCAATCATCGTTAATAGATTGTGAAACGTTTCAACCGGTCATTTGATTATTAAAATAAGGGGAATGAAATTTCTTGTATAAAATCGTAGTACTTGGCGAGATACAGCTGAGTGCGCGCTGATTATTATAAATCGAGCCTTAAACCACCGAGTTTAATTTGCAAGGCGCCGCGTCCGGACGCGTTCCATCGATAACCGGAGCTGATGGCTCTCGCGAGAGAGAGAGAGAGAGAGAGAGAGAGAGAGAGAGAGAGAGAGAGAGAGAGAGAGAGAGAGTGCGAATGCCAGGAAGCGCCGTTCGACATTATCGAGGCTCGTGATATTCATCAACCTAATGGTCTCGCGGCTAAGGCGAGCGTGTAAAGCTCATTAAAAGCTCGTTAGAAAGCCGCCGCCACCGGCACGCCGGGATGCTTCAAGTGACGCGGACGTTGCCACCGGGAAATCGGTCAGAAAAGTGGAGATCGAGTGTGAGGGGATAAAAGCGATTGCGTGCCGGAACGAATGTTCTCCAGAAGACTGGAGTCTCCAGATGGCTCTCTCCTCTCTTTGCCCGTCTCGCGAGAGTTAAACGAGCGTTTGCCCGCGACGGCGAGCTTAACATCTCGTTTTTTGCCTTATTTAATTATTTATAATTGTTAACCCTCGGTATATTGTCGTGATCCTAATCATGATCCTAAATTAAAGAATTAAATTGTACACGAAATAAATACTAAATGAAATAAATAAATTTTCCCTTTGTTCCCTTCGGAAAACTTGTAAGAGACAACAAAAACCAAGAGAGATTCTTACGAATACTTGAACGTGGTCGAGAGAGAAATTCAAAAATTACAGTTGAGTCTAACAGATCCTGATTATATGCCGAGGGTTCAATTGTAAGCTCCAAGGACACTTGTAAGCTCTACAAAAAAACACGATAACACTCACCTGAGTCAAAGTGTCGCCGTTGACCTTCAGCTTCGATTGGAAGTTGCTCTGCTCCAAGAGGATCTTTGCATTGTTGATGTAGACCTCCACACCGTGCGTGGTCGGTATCCTGGTGATCCATAGGGGTGGGTTGCCGTCCAGCTCGGAGGATATCGAATCCCTGAGTTCCTCGATCGTCAGAGGCCGGTTCGCTGCAACCCACACAAAGAGGGAACGATGTCTCGTCAGCGTTTCGTGGCATGACAAAATACGCGCGAGCTGCTCCTGTAGTCGGTGAAGTGTTTCTTCGCGGTGGTCGCCGCGAAACGGCTATACTTGAATTCTCGCAGGACTACCGGCGAAGAAGCGCGGGTTTTAGTTCCTCGGGTCCGAGAAGTTTCCTGATGTTTTTATTCTCGGCGGAATTGGGAGATTTTTATTTCCCGTAAAAAGACACAGGGCGCGTACAAAAGAGAGAGAGAGAGAGAGAGAGAAAGGAAAAAACGCTAAAAATAACGCGAAAGGTGAACGGCAGCAGAAGCTGGAGATAGAGCAAACTTCAAAAAGTCTGCGACGGAGCTACAAAGCTCGCCGCTTTATTATCCCGTTACCGGCAGAACGTCCTCGTAATACTGAGGTTTTTCCTCTTCCGCGACAGTATTTGTATATACGTGTGTTTGTGAATGTACACGCGTACACGCCCGTAGGGCATAATAGACAGCCGTGCCCTTGCTACTGTTGATGTCATGCGAAATTCACGACGGTGCGAGAGAACAAACTTGTATAAATAAATAGTTAGCTAAGACCCGCTTCTCGGTAAAATATTAGTTTTCAATTCCAGGATTCTTTCCCAACTGTGTTTGTCGCAAGTTACACGACTCAGTAAACTACTACGCATCATCACTGCATCGCTTATTGAAGTTTAGGGGATTAAAAATATTAGGAGGTAACGGGGAATTAAATAATTTCAGCGTTCGCGCTTCCGAGATATGAAATTATTCCTCGTCAATCTGACAGTCCCGAAGTAGACGGAGTTAAACACGAAGGCAGATGTTCGCGGATATTTCATTTCGTGTAAACCGTTTCTTCGTCCTAAATTCTCACCTTTACCCGAATAAAGCGAAAACCGCGCGATCGCCTTGCTGCTCGCGCTGCCTAATATTCACGCTCTCCCGACATGATTTTAGCATAAGAATCCGCGGGCTTCCGCGCGCCTCTTCCTATCGATTATCACGAGGGTGCATTGTAGTTTCTAAGAACGACCCTGTTCACGACACGAGCGATCGCGAGAGCTCGGAAAGTCCAATCTCCGTCGTCGCGGCGGTGGAGCGCGGGCGGGCGGGTTGCGCGGAGCCAACAATGACGCTCATTACGGACGCCAGGAATTGAGTCCCGTTTCGCAAACCACCGGCCGTTTCACCCGGAGGAAGTCTCGGGAACAAGAAGCGGCCGCGCGGCGCCGCAAAATCTCGTTTCCCCCGACAGCGCGAGCGACGGAGCTCGGACGATGTCCCGTCGGAAAATAATTTTCCCCGTCCGCGACCCTGCGCGCGGAATTGCGCGGCAAAGCGGCGTTTTATCGGCGGGCCGGAAAGCATTTTTCGAGCTCGTACCTCGCAGTCGTCCGTTGACGACTCCCGGATCGAAGGAACATCCGCGATCCTTTCGGCTTCTTGTGTCGCTGCTCCTTTCCCCTTGTGGCGTATCTCCCTCAGTCTCCCGCTCCTCCCCGCGTCCTGTTTTCTCCTTTTTCCTTCTACGACTACACGGCTACTTTCCCGAATCTTTAACGAGCGCGTAAACAATCGTCGTTTCGCCGAGAGTGCACAAAATCTCTCTTTTAACGTACGTACATAACTATTACGTCAACGGTAATTCTTTGCACGCACGCACGTACATGCGTACGTGTGTGTACATACATAGTACGCCGCTAGTACGAAAGCCGCGCCGTACGGTAATCGTAAAATTTATGATCCGCCGCAACGTATTGTCGGAGCGGTGCGATTACGACATCGGGAGGAGCCGCTCATTCCGCCGCGAAAGGCGGAACATTTATGGCGACGGTTCGGAGCGTAAAAGTCGAAGCGAGTTGTTGGCTTTTACAGTAGGTGAGTCCTGTCTTGCGTACGTACAGAACGCAGTAGCGCGAGCCGGATCGTCGATCGGCACGAAACGAAACGAAATTTTATTCCCGCAAATTTATATCTCGACAACGCGCACGTTACTGTTTGACCGCTTCGATTTTCGTCACCGGGATTGCGAGATTGCGCCTCTTCGTTTTACGCGCGAGAAATGTCAACGAGCGCTTCTCTTGTTCAAGTTAATATTGCAAGTTAAATGCAGGGGGGGGGCAGATATTGAATGTGGCAATTGAATGTGTGAAATCATTCCCGGTTTTTTTTACTTTCAATGTAACCTAAAAATGTTTACAAGAGCCGTTCTGAAAGCTCTTAGCAAGCGCTCTAGCTTAAGTCTCAACACGGGAAACAGTATAAAGTGACCACTCAGCGTTAAAAGAAGGCGACCACCCGTGCAATTTCGTATCTCGAGATTGCCTGTTATTATTAGTCGATGAAATTTACATATTTGATGCAGAGCCGAATATCGCGCTTCGCTTTTTATTTTCATCATTTGACGCTGTTACGCGACTGTTACTTGGTTGCAGCGTGGCTAATTGCAGCGACACAATTGCGCGGATTAATTTCTTTTCCGAGTACGTTAGCATTTGACCTGCATACCTTGTGTCTCTGGGACATGCATGGTCATTTCATGAGTCCTCCCGGCGCTCAAACGGTCAAGCGTGAGCGACGAATGTCGCTCGTGAGACAGACGAAGCAGACACGACGGACATTTCCGGACTCCGCGTTAAGGTAAATTTTGTCCGATACATCCTGCTTTCTCGCGATACGAAGCTAACCTTCCGAGCTGGGCTTATGTCCCGTAGCGTATGTACGCGCGCCGATCAGAACGCCATATCGTGCCGTGCTATATAATGCTTTTATATCTCCGCGACGTCTCGTCAATCACCCTCCGAACGCTTGCATGCTTCATCTTCCTTCCGTTATGTGAGGAGCCTCGGAAGGGAATACGAGTGCGCATATACGCAGCGTCGTGGCTTCAATATATTATGAAACACCGCGCGCGTAAATTCAGGAGGTAAGGAAATCGCGGTTGCTCGGAGAACAAAATAAACGTTTTTCGGAAAATTTCGAGAAGCAACCGATTCATCCGAATCTTTCCATGCGCGACTGATTAGTTGTTTCCTACCGTGCTTGCTGGTATCGCGAGCACAGCATTCGGAGCTTCGAGCTGGAGAGTAAAGCGCGCCGGATTTTTCCGTTAGCTTTCCGAAAACGACAACGTTGGCGCGACGGTGGAATTTCCTTCTACGGCGAATTCAGAGAGAGAGAGAGAGAGAGAGAGAGAGAGAGAGAGAGAGAAAACGAAAGGGCTCGGTCGACGCTATGGGGAATGCGCGGCACGTAGGAAAACTGGTTAGGCGTGGACGAGCGTCGATCGCATTATCGATCTCCGAAGCCGAGGGGTTTAGCGCGGCGCTCCACGACGAATAAGAGCTTTATTCGCGCCGACTGGATTTTTATAGCGCGTCTCTGCCGGCGCGTTTCTCTTGTTGCTCGCGGCCGAGAGCGGTGCTTTATGCGACGTGATCGAGTCGCGCGGGGGCGGATGTATGCCCTTTCAGGGGCCGAGGTCGGCGCCGGCGCCGGCGACGGCGAGAGAGCGTTTTGTCCCCCCGGCCTCGGAGCCATTTCGCTCTTTCAACGGGGCCGAATGATTAAGCCGCCGATCGATTCGCATTTATTTTCTCCGGCGCGGCGCGCCGCGTGAAGCGGGCCGCAGGTGCTACAGCCGGCCACAAAACGAGAAGAGCCACACGGCGACAAAGCTGCTTGCGCATCGATTTATATCCCGGTACACGACGAGACATCTCCGCTCAATCTCTTTTTCTCTCCCTCTGTCCAGTTTCTCCCGCGTCCGGCCGAAAAGCCGAAATCCGACTTTCAAACATGCACGTCACTCCGATGAGAGGAGGGACGGTGTTCGCGCGTCGCCTTATCGGCCGCGTATATTCAGGTCGCGGCGGAGCGAGAAAGATAGAGGTAGCGGGATATTTTATCGCATCTTGGCGAAATATCCCTCGGACAAACGGAGACAACGATGCAAATCGGGGACGCACGAGTCGAGCAATGTGCGAGCGGGCGAATGTGCGGGCGCAGATACCCGCGAGTCTATGATAACAGGATTAAAAGAGGCCGATACGAACGGAATTCTCGTCCTCGCGCGGAGCTTTCATCGTAAACTGCGCGACCATGACTCGCTCGTCGATAATAGAATCGTATTGTCGTTGCATTGCTTCGCGTTTTGTAAGCCCTTTGGGCGCGACGCGCCTCTGTTTCCTCGTTCTCTTTCGAGCGCGCTTTCGGCCCTAACCTCTCCTAATACTCCGCACTTGTAATCAACTTTTTTCGAACTTGACCTTCGATTGCGGTTCACGGGAGTCGTTAACGAGCGCATTGTAAAGCGATCCATCGCTTTCCTGCAAAGCTATTTTACCTCATGTTTCAAGGATAATTGGAGAACATTCCCGGCTGCTCACCGTCGCGCCGCATCCATCGTCGTGGAAAGGAAGAGCAGCCAACTTCAAAGCGTAGGCTCGGCGACGGCGATACCGCGGGACCAGCGTATGGCGCCCACTAGCGGCGTCTTTCAAACTCAACCGGCCATCGTCGCCCGTGGCGGTTCGCTAACGCGATCACACGCGGTAGACGTGCTGCGTGTGTCTCGTGTGAGAGTAGTTCGTTGCTCGCGTTTGCTAATCAAGCTGGTTACTTAAGACGTGCATTCGACACTCGAATTGGCAGCCGGGACAACGCGAGCAGACCGCGCGATGGAGAATGTTTCCATGTCCAAGGTAAGCGATACGAGCCGTGCAACCTGTTGCTGCCGTCGGCTTAACCTCAAAATGCGGTGCGCCGGCTGAAACGCAGCGCGCCCCGATGATTCATTACTGTCACTTTTACGCGGCCGTTAAAAGTTTATTGAAGAATGTTAACGAGTACACGTCGGGACGAGTAAAATACGTCGCTTCCTCGCGCGAGCGAAACTTCCGCTATACCTCCTTTCGATTGTTTATGACGCCGGTGGGGGTAATGAAATCGCACAAGTCGTTTAATTAACAGCAAAAAGATAAAGAGCAAAGCAACGAGCAAATTTAAAGTGATCGGAGTTGTTCCGCTTGCTCCTTCAAAGTTAATGGTTTTCTTCATGAGTGCAATTATGTAAACTTCACAATGCAAAAACTCAACATACAAAATTGATTAATATATCGATTAAAACTTGACAATGAAATCGACGAGAGAATTCATATTTTTGAGGATTCGTATTCTCCTAAAACACGCGCGTACTAATTGCATCGCGCAGCGCGCGCATCGATTTTTAATATAATAAGCGTTCATCGTCGATCATATAAATATCGTACTCGTCGATTTATGCGTATGCATGCGTATGCATGCTTTGTAATTTACTCATTACAATTTACTCAGCACATATACAGACACACATACACACACACACACATATATATATATATATATATATATATATATATATATATATATATATAGACGCACATATGTGCGCGATATACGCCAATTGCAGAGAAAAAATTAAATCTCTAATTTTCATTAATGAACCATGCACCCAATGTGTAATAATTCCGGCAATCAATACTAATGCAATCTAATAATGTTAAATTTCAAAGCAGCGAGAGTAATAATTATCGTTGCTCTAATGTTAATGCAACACATCACGGGAAAATCGGCGTAAATTATATACAGTGTGGCCGATATCGGCGTCGCGAACTTTCAGGGTGTGTTCGCTCATAAGGGAAGCTACACAATCGGCAAAAAGAAGAAGAAGAAGAAGGGAAGGGACCACCGCGCTCAGAATCCAGAATACTCTAACGAGCCTTGGTACGTCGCCTATAGCGAAATGTGGCGATACATCGAACAAGCCTTAGAGGTATTTACGTTCTCACGCTGAAAATTCAATGCCCGTAGCGAAGATCGAATGATATCCTAGCGTGATCATTACAGAACGTGAGATCGAGAATGTTCCACAAAGTGATGTCCAATTTGGAGCATTTCGTGTCGAAAGCAAAGACAAGCCCGCTGAACGCGACGTCCAAAGAAATAGCCACAGCCATTCTGTTAATAGGTGAGAAGAAGAAAGAAAGCGAGATATTCCGTACTTCCTTACAAAAAGATTTAACTATCTCGGAGCACCCGTTCTGCTTCTCGCGGCACGCCTAAATTATTCCGAACCAAATTGAACACAAATCGCACTCAGGAACGTCCATTTCGCGTCGACTCAATAAATTTGTTGCTTCGATTTTTCAGTTTTTGGCTTGATCGCGTTTACTGGGAATAAATTATTCATCAATCAGATATCCTCTTCTTTCCAAGGCTCTTCCAGCGAAATATTCATAGTATCGTTTCGTTTCTATTTTTTGGCGCGTACATGACACTATTCATTGGGAATCGAGTCTGATTTTTAATTGATGTATTTCTACGGCGAATTTTGGCCTCTAATGAGGTGCCCGTTTGCGGAAGGGAAATTTTGGGGATATATATTTTTTTTCCTCTCCTCTGAGCGAAGTGAAATATTGCAGGGGTTAACGTCCCCGATTACGTGGTGCTTTTCGACACGGCGGTGTCCAAACTCGGTAAGATAACGCCGCACATCGCGGTGCTGTGGAGCAGAAATTGCGGCAACGTGAAGAGCATCATCGAGGACACCGTACATCAACTCGTCAACGTATCGCAATCGGTTAGTTTGTTCGTTCGCTAAACAGTATCGCCGTTGGATTGAGAAACTTTGCGACCGATATCCGCACCGTGTTCTCCCATTCGCAGGACGACGCTCCCAAAGTGCCCAAAACCCGATGTACGATGCGCGCCTTGAAAGAACATTTCGGCAAATACCACGAGATGGAAGATCCCTTGGTCCTAATTCTGCCAGATTTCGAGAGCTTTTCGACCGACGTGTTGCACAACTTTATCTTGGTGCTGAGGTATCGCGTATAACTGCGAATACATTTTTCGCGCGATCGAAAAAAAATGTCTAGTTTGTACGATTAAGAAAAAAAAAAAAAAATTGGTCCTTCAACCTTACGACCAAGGTTTACGACAGAGATTTCGTGACATAAAAAAATTATTTCTTCAAAATCACGACAAAGGTTTGCGACAGAGGAGGTTTCGTAACGTCTTCCGGCGAATTGTTTGCAGTTCCTACACGAGCACATTGAAGTTCGTCCTGATACTCGGCGTCGCGACCAGCTTGCACATTGTACACCGATCATTGACGTACGACGTCACGTCGAAGTTAACGGTGCAGGCAAGTTATGACACGAGGAGAATACACTCCGAAACACTCGGTTGATGAATTTACTTTACGAAACGCGTAACGTTCTCGCCGATTACACCATGCGTCGTTCTTCCAGGTGTTCTACACGCAAACGCAGGTGGAGACGTTGTCCGATGTGTTGGAGAGCACGGTTTTCTCCACGGAGATACCGTTCAAGTTAATCGGCCGCGCCTTTCAGTTGCTTACGGATATCTTTCTGTTCTACGATTTCTCGGTGGATCATTTCTTACAGAATTACAAGGTAACACGCGCGCGAGATAATCCGAGGAGGAGCGCCCTTTCATCGCGCTCGATCGTGACTGATGTTCTTGGCGAACCGTGGCGAATTTCAGATATGCATGATACAACACTTTTACGGCAACAACATGAGCTACCTCTGTTGCCACCCAAAGGATATCAAGAGTAGAATATCGAAACTGAGTAACGAGGATATCGCAGACATTAAAGGCTTACCATCGATCGCGAAGTACCTAAAAACGTCCAAGAAATCGACAAGCGAGGACAATGACGGACGTGATAATGAAAAATTCAAGGTACGCGTTATTCGTTCGCGCGCGAGCTATATCTGCCAAATAATTTCGGCTTGATTTTATCTCGATACGATAAATGAGATGGAGAGGGGGGGGAAGAATAACTGGATTTAAAGCTGATCAATAGAGGAGATGAAAACTTCACTGACGAATTACGGTCTTAATGGAAATAAAATTTTCACAATTGACCACGAGCAGAAAATGTACATTAGCGCGCATTGTGTTCGGCGCATTACGTGCGCATTCCTCCATTATTGCCGGGCTTTAAGCTTAGTCGTTTGCAGGAATTATTGGAAACTGTGTTGAACAAATTTCACGGATTCATGCATCAATTTTTGATCGCTTTGAGATGTTTGCACTACCTGGTCGCTTCATTACCAGGCTCGCCGATGGGTAAGCAGGTAAATGAACGACGATGAGATTTTTTTTATCAAGAGGAGGTGTCACGCGACAAACGAGGAAATTGCGTGTCGTGGTATGGAAATCACAGAAAAGATGCAACAAGCGAAACCGATAATTTCAGTTGCGGGAGGTTTATACTAAAGCGGTTTACACGAGTAATTTCACGGGCTGTGCGGAATACAAGGAAAGCCTGAAGTTACTGGGATTTCTGTCCAAGGAGGAACTACTCTCGAAACTCGAATCTATCATGAAAATCGTCGACGGTTCCGCCGATCCGATCATCGAGAACATTAAGAGCGAGCTCGAGATTCGCATCGAGACGATTCGCAAAGCTAGTTTGGGCGTCGCGAAAGCCTCTTCCGAGCTCGTCACAGTGAATGACAAGCTCAGCCGTTTGCAACTAAAAGAGGTATGTACGAAGTCATATTCTTCAGTCGTTCTCGATTTTATTAACTTTTCCCCTTCGCGGTATTCTCAACGTGATGTTACGAGATACTCTAACGTTTCATTCTGCATGTTAGCATGCTTAGGATTCTTTCGCATTTGATCGAATGCGACGGGATGTGAGTTATTTCTTTTAACGGACTAAATAATTCAAATAGTCTCCTGCTAAAAGGAAAGAAATATATGAAACGGCTTCATACTATTCCGAAGCGGAATTATCGATTTCTTCTGCGATTGAACTCACATTGCCTTCGAAACAAGCGGCTCGTGTGTGAAATCTGATATAACGTATATAAAGACCTCCTACTCCTACTCGCGTTTTGTACGGGATTCACGAGATTTTATCGTTTCACATAAAGTAAAGTCACGTAAATTGTCTCGCGTCGTCTGTGAACGATCCGTGGTTCAGAGAACCACGAAAACCGTCTCGACTCGATGAGAGCGGAAAAAGGAAATAATCGACCGCCATGTGGCCTGTTTCCAGAAATTGCTCAAAATGAGTCAGCAGCAATCTCGGTCCGCTTACAAGCAGGCGCAGCACGACTTAATCGATTACTTGGACCGGCATGTGTTCTCCGTTCACTTGGTCGACCCAAGTCGCGTGACGGCTCATGAGATTTTCTGCTACAGCGATGGCAACCAGGCGAAGCACCACATTCGCGGTTCCTTGCGCGCCGCCATACACACGGGATTGAGCGATCCGCAGATATACCTGGACGTGAGTGCGAGAAACATTTCTCCACGAGAACGACTCGCGTGTGAACCAAACGTGAAACAAACGAAGATAAACATAAACGAGGGATATATTTGAATCTCGCGATATCGAACAGACAGTTCACGTTGTCGAATTGCGTTGTAATTGCGACTCGTTAATTCGATATAAATGTTGAAGGTCTTCGGAGCAACAGATCTCTGAAGGTCTCTTAACTTTACACTGATTTAAAATCAAAGAGTCTCCATATTCTAACGTTGTATTCAATTCTTACTTTTATTTTCTTGTCTCACGCTGCTTTCGAGTCTCTCTTGCCTTCAGCCATTCTCGAGTTTCTCCGATTCTTCCGACTTAATATACGCGTGTACATCGCGGAATAGAACGTTGGTTATTAATATCGCGGTCCATTTTTAAGCGCGCTCGATTTCCAGCCGGCCTGGTCCGCGGCGACCGGCGCTGTTGCGACGTTTAATCTTCCCTCATGCGAACGATTCATCGGCGACCACTGAAAAATCGCGCTTATCCGATTTATCCAGCCAGCGGCGCGAGTGAGCCCGTGGCACGCGGTTAATTGGAAATACATATTTCAGTGCGACTGCTGCAAATTGGAGAACGACGACGACATTCCGCACACGCTTCCCGACCTGAGTATAATTTATAAGCTGCACTTGGAGTCCAGGAAGCTGATCAATATGTACGACTGGCTGCAGGTAACAATTCGGCCTGTGCTCATGTTTACAGGTTAATCCCTGTTACACTTACGGTCACGCACCGGCTGGCCGACCGTTTCGTGATTTTAATCGCTGCCTCCGCCTCCGCCACGCCGCCGCCGCCGCCGTCGCCGTCGCCGCGAGTGATTCACGCAAGCACGTCATTGTAAGCAAGGCGCGCGCGCGTGCGCGCAAAGGGTGCCGAGTGCTTTATCGCCGGCCGGTTGTTAGGAAGCCGGTAAAATGTTTCTCGTGAAAATTGCGCCCCGGCGAAAACGCGAGCGCACTCCGTTCAACAATCCAACGTCGACGATCGACAATCACGGAGAGAGCTTAGCGGACATTTAATATTTAGGACTTTAATACAAGCCTCCGGAGTTTGTTAATTGCTTTCCTCCCCCCTCTTTGCCTCTCCTAACGAGAAATCACGTGTTGAGTTTTTAATGCCGCATGTTTGCCGACAACCGAGTGTTTTTCTTTTCGTCCTTTAGATTCTTAGATTCGTTTTTACAGTCGTTACCTGAAACTTGCATCACGTGAGACGCTCGGATCCGAGCCCGAAGTTGGACGTGAAGTTTCCAGTTGACTCGCAGTCTCACAATTACGTCACGTATATATTATATGAATTCACCGGAAAAGTTTGGACTTAACTCGAGAGCCAGAGCTGAATTGTTCACGCGAGGCGAGTCACGAGATAACGATTATAAATGCGAGATTCGCGGAGTTGAGCCGCGTAGATGTCCCCATCGGCATTCCTAATCAGCCAATTAATCTGCACTTCGACTCGCTGGCGTCACAGCGTTTTGACGTCGCTGTATCAGAACGACGAATATCGACGCGCTTTGTTGCAGGCGTTCCTGACGATCGTGAATCCACAGGCCGCGCAGGAGCAGGAGCAACGTGACGTGGATCCGCGAATGCAGTATCCTTTGCAAAAGTTTCCGCGCGAGGCAAGCGAGCTCCCTCCCTCCCTCCCTCGCTCGGTTGCGCCCGCCTGTTCAACGTGATCGGCTCTTCTCGACGAGATTTGTCTTACCGCGCGCATGTTGCCTTTGAAATTCATATCACGCCTCCTAACGCGGGAATCGTAGCCCCGTCGTAGACGTAACTTCCCTGAACTAGATACCCTCTCTCTAGTTTGAATAATTCGCACGTGTTATCTCGCATTTCATCACGTAGTAACTTATCCTTAACGGGGATTCAGAGCTCGGTTTACTCAAGCGGTCGCCGCCCTGCAATTCCTCGGCTTCATCAAGACTTCTCGAAGCAAAACGGATCATGTGAGGCGTCTTATGTAAGAACAATACGCACGTTTGATTGTTTTCTCTGTTTGTCTGTATGCGGCGGATATTATTCATGAATTATATATGAACACATATTTTCAAATTATTATATTTTGTACCATTTACACGGGGCGAATGAAACAGTATTAAAATAAGAAGCGCAAACCATACGCTCGTCCATATGTATTTATCTCGTTCGTCTCTCGTCAGTCCCCTTCCCTCCCAAACCAAACGATCTCGCGCACCGCGTTTTTCGATAACGCGTCCTCTGCTCTCGCGGAGCAGATCCGGGTCGAAGAAGCTGAGAAAGCGCGCCATTCGGAGATCCGATTGAACGTTCCGAGTGCATCGTTTTTCGTCCAAGTATTTTCCATCGCCTTCGCAATCCCCGCGGGCGATCGGGGATACGTGCCCCGTGTATTTATGTGCACCATTGCCGCGGGATCCACGGGCGGAAATTACGAATCTGAATCCATGGTGGAGAATAATTTAACGATTCGCACGCATATTGATGACGCGCGCGCGCGCGCGTGTGTTTCCGCATCTGCATAAGTCTCGACCGGAGTGCACAGCGGCGTTCCAAAATACTTAAACCCCAGGCGCAGACCGACGCTACGCGATTTCCTCTTTCACTTCCTGCCCATCCTATCATCCCTCTCTCATCCCCTTACACAGCCTTCAGCAAATCCGCAATATCGATTACATGCCGTCTTTGTGACGGCATCGAGCGTGCCGCGAGCATTTCACAGTACCGCGCGCAAAAAAAAAGTGGAAAATAAAATTTAGCGCGCACACAGCAATCGTTCCCGCATTTTAACGTAAACGAATATCGATTAATCGGATTCCCGCGATGGCTTTTCTGTCGGTCAGGCGAGGCCGATGAACACGGGTGAAGGCGCGGCGCTAACATTCTGAGCGGTGATCTTTGGTGTTTCGCTTTTTTGACGAGTAAAATTCACTCGCTTCGTAGAGTACGAGGGGAAGGGAATCTTATGGATTTTCAAATAAAATTATACGATACGTTGCGTCTACATACGATTAAAAGTGTGAGACATTGCAACAGAATCGACGTTTCATCGTAATAGAGTCGAAAATTTCTCCAATTTCTCTGTCTGGAGACGACAAAGAAAAAAGAGAAGAAGCACCGTCTTTAAACATAAGTTGAAACGTTTTAAAAAATTAAATTACAACTCACTCGAATGAAATTCCGAATTATTCGTGTAAAAATCGAAATCGCGCATTTAATCGTACATTTATATAGTCACAAAATAAAAAATTGATATTAATAATCTTTTAGTGAAAAAGATGTAAACCGATGCTTCAAAATTAGGTAATGATGTAGAGAGACGACTGTATTCTCATTGGAAGCAGGGCAGTCTCAGCTTGCGAATGCACTTTACCGCATGTCGCTACGATTTTTCTACGCGGAGTTATTAACGAGCAGCGAATTCGTTCGATGGGGACTTGGACCGCCTACAATGTT
>NW_020229877.1:882500-1052500 GCF_003227715.2 Harpegnathos saltator | reverse complement strand
GAAACGCTCGAGAGTCTCGCCCGGGAGATAAATCTCCGGGGAAAAAGTTTTGTTTCAATAACGCCAAATACGCGGAGACACGTTCTTCCTCCCTTTCTCTTCCTTTCTCCTTCCCCCTGCCCTCTCTCTCTCTCTCTCTCTCTCTCTCCCTCTCCCTCTCCCTCTCTCTCTCTTTCTCTCTTGTTTCTCGCTCTCCTATCTATTCGGATCTCGCGTCTTGCGCCGATCTTATCCGCATTTCCTTCTCTCACGACTATCGATCCTGCTCACGTGGAGAGGCCTTCCGCTTCGCGCGCTAGAGCCGTCCCGAAGAAAATCCATTTGCAAGAAAAATCTATGAGAGGTCGGTCCACTTGCCCGTGCTCGAGCGAACTGCAGATACGGGGCGAGAATCAGTTTTCCGGCTCGGAGCTGCCTAACCTCTCGTAACCTTCGTGCTCAATCGGCACGACCCCGATATCCTTTCGGCATCCTCTTTAACTTGTCGCTATCGTTATATCGGATCTGCACGGCGACGGTCGACGTAGAAACGAAGTCTATTCTTTATCCCCGGCTGTGCGCTGCCGCGAATTGGACGTATATATTTCTCAGGTACGTCGCAGCGATTTTTCTCCGAGCGCGCGCTCCTCCCCCGCGACGGCACGAAACGAGCGAGATTCCACGTTGTTTCGCGTTCTGTGTCGGCGGAAGATGCTCTCTTGGCTATGATTTTCGCGGGAGAGTGCCGAGGTTATCTCTTTATCGTATTGTTTGCAGAAAGCATCTGGATACAACGAATCCTACGATCAAACGAGTCGATACGGATACGATCGAACTACAGCTTGAAATCAAATCGTCATGCCTGGGACATATGTATTTCTCGGATCGCTAACTTGTGTTCATTTTTGATCGATCGCAGAGCGCGGAATTTGCCCAGGGATCTGAGAATACAAAACAATGTTTTCTCTCCGCCACGAAGTCAAATAATATTCATCGAATAGGCAACGAAGGTACTTTTCGTTCGGTCCGCACAGCTTGAACGTGTCACCGGCGATGAAACCCGTTGCAATCCACTCCTCCCGCGTCGCCCATCGGTCCCTTCCAATTTATCCGTGGAAGCGACGGAGTATTTAACATGCCGTCGCTCGATTTGCAAACGCGTCGAATCGCGTGTATCAAATGCTATTAGCGCACGGGCGAGGGGGAGGGAGAGAGACGGGGGAGAGCGTTATCCCGCGTGTTTCATCGAAAACGAAAAGAAGAGACCGCACGTACACGAGCGGCAACAAATTTGGACGCGACGCGTCTCCGCCAGGAGACTCTTTCACGCCCGGCGAAAATTGAATCGGTATTGCACACACGAGAGCATATGAGCGCGGAACACTTCTGTTTTCGGCGTGTGATGTAGTTTAAAATTAACGTGGCGTACGCAGCGTGTGTCGGTTCGCGGATGGACGACGAGGTCGCGCCACGCCGCGCCGCATCGGGACGATTGTGGCGTCGCGGCCGACGCGGTTCGCAGGCACCTGCAATTACCAATTATAATTGCACGCCGGCTAATTGGTAAACAGTAGTAATAACAACGCGCGCGTATGCATCGATCAGTGCGCGGCCTGGGAACCCGGCCGCTCGTCGCTCGCAATAATCGTCGGCCACCCTCGCTCGTTCGCTCGTTTGTCGGCTGACCGCTCGCGGACGTCCCGCGTGACGTCCGACCGTTAGACACACCGTATTTTCAACGACTTCGCTGCCGCTAAATGAGACCGAATATTAAACGACGAACGGACCCCATAAATCTCGACGAGCGAGCACAACAGCCGCCCACGGATGCGTCGATCAAGTAAATTGCCGTGAGTGAAGCGGACGGGGAGAGATACTGCCTGCGCGTTACTTTCGCGGCTGGCTCGTAGTCGACGCGAATTCGCTTTTGCGTCCGAGCAAATCAGCGGGATTCATTCGACGCAGAGATTCCTCGTCTCCGCCTGTGCGTTTGTGATACGCGTCGTGTCACATATCGTCGTGTTTGAATCTCTTTCGCCCGCTCGATTTATATTGCACGGGATTGCGAGATTTGTCTATCCACATCGGAACGGAATTTTATCTCTCTCTCTCTCTCTCTCTCTCTCGAGAAGATCTATCGATCAAAGATTAATGCTCGTGAAATAGAAAGCGCCAAGGATATCTTTCTGTATTTACCTTAGGCGACTTGAATGTACATCACCAGTCATATATAATATATATTGTATATTGGCTGCTGACTTATTTACAGCAAAGACATCACCGTTGATACATCAGCAGCAGCAGGCTGCTCGTTGATCTTTTTGGATCGACACAAATAGAGAAACGTACTCTTATTCGCCGATATCGTTTCTCAATAATTTCCGTAACAAACTTCGTTGATATATTTTATGATATTTTCCATTATTTTTGTATTATTTCGTCGAATTATATTTCGCCCATGTTATTTCGTCGAATTAATTCAACTCCTTATACTTTTTTATTTCCGATTCGGCAAACGTCCGTTAAACGGTAATAAATTATATTGGATTGATTAATTAACATGTATTTTTTAACGCGATATCGACGAGAGTCCGATTAAATGACTCGGAATATGGCGGAATATTTTAATCATGCGACGGAAATTACAACGAAAACGACGATATCATGCATGCCACATCGCGATATAATTTTTCGTCGACGCTCTCGAAACGTGATAATTCGGCCATGAGACTGCACGCTGTTTATACGGCGTGTTGATAGTTTTTGTTTCCATTGAGAGCGAGCGTTGTTTGTTATTGGCAGAGGACGCGCGTGGCTTTGTGCGTCTTGCCCGACTTTTTTTCTTTGCACTCGAGCGTTGTGTATACAGGGTGTCTCAGAACTTTGGGACACGAGCTCCGTAGGCTCCATAGAGCTAAGTGAGAAGAACGAAAAAGTCTTGTACCATAATGTGTGAAAATCGTAATAGTTTTTTAGTAATAACCGCGTAAAATTTGGCGTTTTCCACGCCCATCGCGGGGCCTATACCATCTTAAGACGGTCGTCGGGCCGTTTGATTGACTGCCGAGTATTTCGAAAATCAACTTACGACGATGTTAAATGTATAAGACCCGACTTAGGAATATCGGCTATTTCGCATCAAATTTTAAGTACATGCGTAATTAATTAGCAGCTATTTGTTTGACTTTAACACGTATCGTCATTTTCACTTAAAGCGAGTGTAGCGAGTGTCACGAGGTGCAGTTAAAAAGTACACATCTCCGGCACGTCCGCCGGCCATCTTGCCACTACGTCACGTCCGCCGAGAGCATTCGCGCGCGCGTCCCGCGCGTAAAGTAATCAGAGTCTCGTCGGCGTTAATTAATACACGTTTCTCCGTTCGAATCGTATCTACGCGAGTGTCAGTGACACGAGCGAGGTGCGTATATCCAGAGAGCGCCATCCGCGATGGAGCAGCCGGGAGCAGGGATCGTCGGATCGCAGAGCCAGGACGAGTGAAGCAGGACGGCCAGACGTGGGAGGGGGGGGGGGCAGCGATACATCATATATTTCAAGGTATGCAAAGTGTATTACGCACGATAGATCTGCCATCTTTAACGGACGTTTGAGACGAGCTGGAAATAAGGGGGCGCTCGGGAGTCGACGTTTGGACCGATAATCTCATAGTTCGTTCATAATTAATTTTATTACGATAAAGACCGGGCGCAGCTGGAATATCGAGACAATCGAGCGTGAGATAATTTCGAGAGATAAGTCTTCGGAAGCGAGACGGGAACGGGGGACGAGGCGTCACATTGATAGCGTCGAGGTTAGGACAATAGCTCGTACGTAATGTTACATCTCGGGATTCTCCATCGGCTCCTCCGAGTTGGACGGAATTTGCAGGGTTAATGTAGAACCGAAATTACCACTCGGCTCGCTCGCTCTCCTCGTACCTCTTCGGAGATCCGCGAATGCCGTAGCAAACTACCCTCGGGTATCTCGAAATTTCCCGGCGCAGATGACTACATTTCCCACGGGAGTCGGTCCTCTTTCTCGGACTTATTTTCGTCCAAGATGAAGGGGAGCTTGCGGTGGTCATGGAGCTTCGCGGGGCAAGGCGCGTACCGGTCCCTGGGGGGGATGTCCGATCATTCCCCGTCCTCCTCTGGCGCGGGAATCAATCTCAACAGCTTCTCGTATCAATCTCGCATCGCACCTGAAGCGCCCAATCACGTCCACGCAGCGTCGTCGCTTCGTCGTCTGGCTGTCCATTCGGCTGAAAGTCCTCGTGAGGCGCGAGAGAATAGCCGACGGGTCTCGTCGGCAGGTGTAGGTGGGTGAGGGACGAGAGGGGAAGGGCGGTAGGAAGAGGTACGACGACGTCGATGTCGTCGACTGGACCTCGCTCGTCGCTCGGGACGAACGGCGGGCTATATTGATTCCCGTTGGATGAAGCCGCTCGTCGACGAGAGATTTCCCAACTCGGCAACGGAAACGCTTCGTACGCTTCACGAACGCGATTTAAAAAGCCGTGCTTCCGCCGATTTTAGGCCAAGGATGCGCCTCCTCGGAGACCCTCGGAGTCTCTCAAGAGAATCGTCAAAATCGCGCGGTCCGCTCGGATGCGGATCGATCGGGCAATCTGTGAATGCGAAATCCGCGGCGCTCGCTGGAGATTTCGCAAGAGCGAGATGAAAGGCGATCCGTTGAGCCGCCGCGCCGTCCGATAATTATCGAGTGCGACCGCGAAACGAGGCGATCAAAGAAATTGGACTTCCGAGGGCGCGTCGTAATGGCTAGGTGGTAAGAGGATTGGAAAGCTCATTTTGCGCGAACCCCGATAGTCCCTGCTCTCCCCGGGGGCGCAGTCGCACAATAGAATTTATTAGCTACGGTCTATCAAAGACCGCGAAATTCATTCGCGATATGTATGCTCGCTCGTTACCTTCGCCTCGAAATACTCGAGAAATTGCTCAAATGGATCGACCCGCCCGCGAGTTGAATAATACGCCCGCGAATTGTGCGCGAATTGTGCGCGAATTGTGCGCCCGTTCTGTCGCCATCCAGCTGTTGTCTTACGCGCCTTCATTCCGCGATATCCCGCTTTATCGCCGCGTCACGTCGCGTCGCGTGCAATTATATGTAAAGCTGCGACATAACGGACTGACAATGTTAATCGCAATTATGAATTTCGTCCCGCTTTCATAGACTCGCTTAGTCAATCCGCTAATCCACCATGTAAAATTAATAAATCGCGATGGAGCGCGCATGTAAATGAATATATGCGAGCGTCGTGATTAAAAATCAATACCGCGTCGCCAAAGCTCGCGGAGCGGAGGGGGAGGGAATTGGCAGGGGGGGGGGCGGGAGGGGGCGCGGAGAGGAGCGAAGGGGTCAAACTAGATTCGTAACATTACTAACCGCAGCAATTAATGTTGACCGCTCGTAAATTGCATCGTGCTTTATTGCCGACTCTTTTGAAGCGACCAATTACATTTTCGCGGATGCACAAATAAACTCCGTCGGCGTAATAGTAACGTTGCAAAATATATACTACGCTAAAACGCGCGCTACGTAATGCAGATGCAGATACAGGTGATAATTTGCGAGACAAACGCGTTTCCGTGCGCGCAATGATTGTACTTAAATATTGGAAAATATCCGTGTTAAAGTTTCATATTGCGCGCGTCCGGCGGCGACGGTCGCGTGTTGTTGTTATTTATCATATCCCTTTTTCCCGTTGCCGTTACTGCTCCCCCGAACCGGCGCCGATCAGGCGGCCGCGATTCGCGATAAGCGCGCGCGATGTTTCTTTAATAATTACGACTTATATATATGCGCGCGTGCGTTTCGCACGAAAGGGCTAAGTCCGGCAGGAATAAACATATGTCACGACGATTACGCGTTATCTCGTGACGGCAGGAGGACGAGGGAGGCAAGGAAGGATGACGAGGGCGAGGTGGAGGAGCAGAAAGAGGGGCCGAGAGGGGCAGCGGGCTGTTCCACGAACGTAAATCCTGATGGAAGCCCCTCGTACTTCCGTAAACGCGTTATTGCGATTGAGTACGGCCAACTACACACTCGCGGCGAACTGGCGGTCCTCAAGCGCGAACGTTAATGCACGCGTGTCGCGTGTAATTGTGAGTCAGAGTGCAGGAATCACACACAGATGCGGCGTGACGTGCGAGCGAGGGAGAGGGACCGGACGAGAGACGGAAAGCAGCGCGGCGTGTTACCGGCTAAAGTGGAAAATCCCGGGATAACGATCCCTTTTTTCCTCCCTCCTCCTGCCTCCTCCTGCGGGAAATTTCGGTGACGGAAATAGATAGCGTCGTGCCGTAACAATCTCGCGTTATTACGCGGACGCGGGCGTCGTACGCATCGCGAGCGGAATAATTTCCATTTAATTTGGGACGGATTTGCGAACGTGTCAAGGCGCGGGAGCGTTTATCATAGTGTCGCGGTGATGAGATTTCGTGAATTCTGTCAGACGATAATTCTCGCGACACGGTAATGCACCGGGAGATGTTCGTGCTCGAATTGCGAAATGGAGGGATAATCCTTACTTATATATTATTACAGCGCGAACGTCACCGTCGAGTTATTTACGTCGAGTTATTTTCAAAGAGAATAAATCGCCACGCGGCGAACGTGGCGAACTTTGCGACGCGGTATCTATCAACCAAAGTCGCGCCTCGCGTCGCATCGACGCGACGCTTCGTTCGCTTGTCCTTCGATACGTCTTCGAGCTCGCGATGCTGCGAGACCAGACCCCCCTCTCGCATCGATCTAGGCCAGTGAGTTTTCAACCGCCGCGGTGCGGTGCACCGCCCGCGGCACACTGGTGTGCCGCGAAAATTGTTAAGAATATTAATTGTTATCTTTTTGTTATCACACAAATTACAATAAATTGTTTTGTTTTATCTTTTGGCCGTGATGGTGCATTTTGTTTTTGTTAATAGATAAATTGAAAGAGGTATATTCTTTTTTATACTCTTTTCTTTGATCATCATGTAATTTAAGTGTGCCGCGGAAGTTGAACTGTAGGTTCAAGTGTGTCGTGAGGTAGTAACAAAAGGTTGAAAAATACTGATCCAGGCGCGCGCGTTCAGGCACAGTTAGGCGAATAAAATGCTGCTCAACTAGCCGAGTGTCATTCACGGGATGACTCCGTCGCGTTTTACGCCACGAATTTGTAACGTACATGTGCACGTGGCGCGATATAGAAGATACAGCTTCACCCTCGCGTCTGATTACCGCCGAAGTACCGAGACCGCATCTTGCCTGCAATCAGCCCGACGGATCAAGTTGCTCCCGCTGTGTGCAAGTGATTCGCAATTGGCTCGGTTAATTCTCTTCGAGCGCGGGCTCTTCCGGCTAATTTCAATTAGGGATAATCGATTGCTTTACACCCATCGTTCGCAGTCGGCCCTCCTCTCTTTGTCAGCGTACGACCGACGACCATTTCGCGACGGAGACAGTCGTCGAGGTCGAAAGGCGAGAGCCATGCGCTGCGAAAGAGAGGAGAGGACCGAGAGCGGGAGGAGAAGGCAGGTACGATATCTCCTTCAACAATCAAGGGTCCGAGCAGACGGAGAACGAGTCGGACGAGCAGGAGGAGGAGGAGAAGGCGAAGGAGGACGAGAGAGAGAGAGAGAGAGAGAGAGAGAGAGAAGGGAAGAGGATGGGCGGAGGAGGGATTTAATCGCACGCGGTCCATCTCCATTCAAGCGTTCGATTCGACTACCATTGCAATCGGCCACCACCGTGAAGGATATCGCTCCTCTAATTGTCGGCCATCGATCACTCGGCGATCGTCGAGGAGGCGAGGAGAGCGTTTCGGATTAAGACGCGACCGGATCGATTCTCGGCGAGACCGTCGCCGTCGCGCCGCACGAACGAGCGTTCGGCGAGAGCTTGGCAAAAGTGCGAAAACGCGAGGGTTTTAAGGACTCGAGGATCCAAGTAAGGGGGTCCAAATATCCAGTCGGATGTTATTCCGCGATGAACTTTCTATATCCGGCTGCGACAGCCCCTCTTAGCGTCGCCGGGGCCCGCGGCGGTCTCGCGATTGCGACGAAGAAAATGTTTGCGCCGAGGAAACAAGGAATTAGGAGGGGCGTCGCCGCTTTATGCGAAAGCCTCCTCCTCTATCACTTCGGCCTCCTCCTTCTCTTGCGCGCATGCAGATCGCCCGGGGCCGAGAAGGGGGAGAGATGGTTTAGTGCCGCGGTCGAGAGAAATTTTTCCTCGTCCTCGGTGGAAACGAGGGGGTGCGCGCGTTTGGATCATCGAGACACATTTATATTTTTTTGCGATTTTCCTACATTTTTCACGCGCCTTTTCTTTCTCCTCTTCTCCTTCTCCCCCCCCTCTCTCTCTCTCTCTCTCTCTCTCTCTCTCTCTCACGTCTTTTGCATTTTCGATCGTTTCGGCTCCGTCGTCGTTTATACTTCGCGACGACAGTCACACCGCGAGCCACTGCTTTTCCGCCCCGTCACCTCGACGTTACCCACCGCGGATGTATGTTTTATTTATCCTCCACTTCCCTTAATCCCCATCCTCGCTCAAAGTGGCGGAGGTTTTATTTATACTGCCAGCCGTTATTGCCGCTTCGCGCCTCGGGGACGCGCGGCGGAGGGTTGGCCTTCATTAGGTCTTCTTCGCGTTTAATCCAACTTGAATACCGGCGTCGTGGGGTGGAGAGAAACGAGGCCGGCTGCGTTCAGCTCTCGTCAGGGCACCCCCGGGGTATTTGTAGCCCTTGTAGCCGCGAGCCAATTCCATTCGCTGACGGGTAAGCGCGCGTTCATACCGCGATTCTCGCGCGCTCTCTGCTCGCGCCATCCGGTAAATTCAGCTACAACGACTTGTCGCGAACGTGTTGCTTCGCCGGAACATGGAGCTTGACGAACTCACGAGAAACGCCGAAAATGCCGTGTTACTCAGTTATCAGCATCCATGGCGCCATGTCGACGCCGGTGATAGCGAATACCTGGGCAGATTTTTGTCACGCGGCGCTGCTTTACGAAACCCGGTGCGCTTCGTACGTGGGCACGATGGTATCGCGCCGACCATCCCCGGCTTTCTTTTCTCTTTTCTCGGCGAGGAAAAAGGAGTTTTAGCATAATTACCCTGTTCCGAGCGAGCGAGCGAGCGAGCGGAGTCGTCGTCATCACGAACGAAGGACCAACGAGACGACCTGTTATCCCACCCCCGCGCCCGGTCACGAACGCGTAGCGGACACATTATTACTAGAATTATTCGCTTTCATTAAGACAATTGTTCGACTTTTTAAAGTTTCCTTATTTCTGCGAGCTCGTCCCGCTCGCTCGTTAATAGCGTGCGACGCGGTATTCAGGAAATGAAAATAAAGAAAAACAGCAGAGACTGCAAGGCTGCGCTGCGCGCGGTTGGAATTTATCGCACGTTCGCGGATGAAAATTATGTTTCCCACGATAACGCGATGCGGGAGGAGACACACCCCAAGGCGTCACCGTTCGAAATCTCGTTAGGCGCGGCGGAAAATAATTACGTTCGTACGAATGAAGAGGGTATCGCGGGACACGATGGAAATTATTAATGAGAATTGCTTCTTGATTTCCTCCTGGCGAAACTCGGCACCTGGCGGCGCGACGATGCCGCGAGTTTCTTCTTTCTCCTTCCTTCTCTTTCTCTTTCTCTTTCTCACGCCCCTTTTCTTTCCGCTGCCTGCTGGTTAGTTTATTATAATGTAAAGTACGCGCGAGACCACGTCTCTGAAACAACCGACATTAGACGCGAAAGCAATTAGGAAGAGGTTTACGCAGAGCAGCGCAGCGTCCCGCGGCGGTGCGCTCCTTAAAAAGATTTTAATTACAACCTATAAACGCGCCGGGCGGTCGACCGGCAGTCGCGTTTAAAGTCTCGTTTCATTATCGCGCCGGCCTTGAATGCAACTCTTTAAGCGCCCTGACATTTATATAACATAATTAAGATTTCTCCTGACGCGCCGCGACACTGACGACCGGCAGACCTCGTTCGCAAGAGTCGCGAACTATTTTCCCCTGTTTGTTCCTTTTCCCTTCACTTTTTTCCCCTGTACATCGCTTCGTCATCATGCGAGTCGCGAACGTGGCGCTCTGTTCCGTCCCGTTCGGCGACGACGAGGAGAGAAGGAACGCAGAGAGAGAGAGAGAGAGAGAGAGAGAGAGAGAGAGAGAGAGAGAGAGAGAGATTCGCGGATTTGAAAAATTATTACGCGAGATGATTCATCCGTGGTCTTATCTTAATTGGTTTAACTCAGCAGACCGCCGGCGCCGCCGCCGCGGCCGCTGCTGCGAGGAGAGCAGATTGGAATTTCTGGTGGCGCATGCACGATTATGCAGGAAGCGTGCGCGCGATAAAACGTTGCGGAATTAAACGAGATTAAAATCCGTAGGATTACCAGCCGCGCGTCAAAGCGGGCCTTCCTTTTTACCCGACCCGTGTACATTGAAATCTGTCGCGATTTTAATCCGTTGCTTTCTGTAACGAGGATGTGGAGAAAAAAGGGGGCAACTCTATGTAACTCTATACACGCGTACGCGCGCGCCTGTGTACTTACAAATATTGTAAAACGCATAATGCGGGATATAATTATGTACGAGAGGCTTTTATCGCGAAATGCCAGGTGTACTATGGCAACGTTTTGCGCAACCGTCCTCTCTCTCTCTCTCTCTCTCTCTCTCTCTCTCTCTCTCTCTCTCTCTCTCTCTCATTTTCTCTTGCGTTCACTTGCACGCGGATCAAGAGA
Source organism: Harpegnathos saltator (assembly GCF_003227715.2). Classification (NCBI taxonomy): domain Eukaryota; kingdom Metazoa; phylum Arthropoda; class Insecta; order Hymenoptera; family Formicidae; genus Harpegnathos; species Harpegnathos saltator. Next base: position 1,041,765 of record NW_020229877.1, on the reverse strand, counting down.
TGAGAATGAAAAATGTAAGCTTCCTCTTGCGCCGAGCGCGCGCGGGACCGAAAATACATTTCGATTCAGAGGCAACGATGATAACAACACGAACGGCTTCTTCTGGAGAATCCGACGCAGCGAATATTCGCGTACTCGATAATTCGCGACTCGGTAAGCGCGAAATACGCGTCATTAATTTCGCTCGCGACGATCGTTTGGTCCAACCCTGAGTCGAGTTGACGCGATCAAACGGGCCTTTCCCTCCTCCTCCTCCTCCTCCTCTTTTCGACGCGGCCCAACACTCGGCTTCCGTTAAGCCCGACAATCGTCGCGCCGGCGTGATAATTCGATAACAGCTTGATAATAAACTCGATCACCGACGGGAAACGGCGCAGCGCGGTCTCGGCATTTCCTCCCCCCGCCTCCTTGCCAGCCGCGCGCGAATTCCGTAGTCTAAGACAAACGAAGCCGGCTCTTGGCCTGTGGCTACGAGATGTGTCGCAGGCCCCAAGCGGCTTGTTCCCCAGCACGTAGAGCACAGTGTAACCAAGCCCGTGCTCGTCGGGCTCGCTCAAAGTCGTCGGCACACAATCCCACCTCCTCGTCGGCCTCGCCCGCCAGCCTCGTCGCGTATCCGCATGTACCTAGTCGGCGTACCTACCTACCTACCTACCTACCTACCTACCTAGCTACCTCCTACCCATCTACCTAGCCAGCCAGACTGTACGGCGTCTTTAAGTTTCGCACAAAGACCGGAGCAGTTAAGTTACCCAGAAGCCAGAGTTCGCACCGTCCTCCTTTGTCGTGCCACCCCCTGACCACCCTCCTTCCCTCGAGCGACACCAGCCGTCTACGACAGCGGTGCGAGCCTCCCTCCTCCTCCTCCTCCTCCTTCCTCCTCGCTTCCCTCAACTCTCGCTCTCTCACTCCTCTCTTTCTCGCCGCGTCTCTCTCTCTCTCTCTCCGCGTCCCACGTCCCCGACGGCGACGAAGTCTTTAACTTTCCGCGACTAAATTTACCGGCAGTCGAAATACCCGCCATTGTTCCGGCCTCGGCGTGTCACGGCCCCCGGATGGAAGTATGACTGTCGTCTGGCTCGCGGCGCACTGAATTGTCGCGCCGGATACCACCCCCGCGCCACCCGCGTATTCCCGATTGTTTGTATCTGCGAACGCGCGGCGAACGGTGAACGTGAAAACTCTCTCGCGACGTGCGAGAAGCGCGCGCGGCTTGAGCTCGCAGATTGCGGAGATTTGCAAGAATGGGTCGCGAGAACGTAGTCGCTCGGCGAACGATCATTAGAGCGCGATACCTCGGATTTGCGAGGAGCACCGCGCGAAGAACGTGGAGGATTACCTGACGCCGATCCGCGAGGCGTTAGAAATTGATCCGAAATTTGTTCTCTCTCTCTCTCTCTCTCTCTCTCTCTCTCTCTCTCTCTCTCTCTCTCTCTCTCTCTCTCTCTCTTCCTGTCGGCTTCTTGTGCGATTTCAATCCTTAACGGCGCCTGCTGCTGCCGCGCCGGGCGAATTCAACGAAATCACTCCGCCGTACGTGCGGCACGTAGAAACGCCCTTTGTTGACCTCTCGCGCGACTTTACCTGCGCACCGTTTTGCAGGGCATTATCTCGCCGCAATGTAACTTTACGACGACGAGTGAATGGCGAGCCGCGACTGCGGCCGACCTCCACCCCTTAAACCTTTGCCCGACTATCTGCGCGTATAATAGAATAATATCTGGGCGGTTGTGCGCTCATTGCTGTTGTAAGTTTCCACAACGGTGTTCATACACCTGTCGCTACACCCGCCTCCGTATTCCCGCGCGCGCACCCGTCGCCGCAAAGTCGCCGCCTTGTTCGCAACGAATCTTGTTCATAACGAGGTATCCCCCGAGGATGCTCGTTGTAAACGAGAGAGCGAGACCGATCTTTCACTCGAGGCCCTTTTGCCGCGCGTGCGCGTGCCCGTGCAAAGTACAAAAATAAATTGATAATTTGCCCATTTCAAACACAATGGGAGATAAATTCAAAATTTAATTGTACCTTTCGCGGCTGAAAGGACGAAAGTTGGAAACGCTCGGCACGAGCGTGAAATTTATACGAAACGCAAAAAAAATTACACGCTAAATTGGCTCGAATTGCTTCCACAAGTCGTCGGACACTTGACGCGCTTCCACACAGTACAGAGCTCTCTCGCTCGATACTGCGCGATAATTTGCATTCACGCGCAAACGCAACGGCGGGCTAAGAGAGAAAACTCGAGGAAAACCGCGACGACCGGTGCGGGGTTATTTTTCATGGAGAAAAAATTCCCTCCGAGCTAATCGGAGAATAAGATCTCATTACGCCGGGTAACCTCCGGGTGATTCGACTCTCGGGTCGAGAAACCACGCCGAGACGAACGAGGACGAATGAGCGAAGAAGGAGCACGTCCTGAACGAGCGAAGCGGTCGAGAGGGAAAAGGATAGTCGGGGATAGTACAGTCTGGATAGTCGGGCGCGAGGTGAAATGATAAATTAAACCGACCGCGGTAACGCTCGGCCGCAAAACAAGGCGGGTTAAGCTGCGGAATTATGAAAGTTCCAAGACTAATTGTGAAACTTTTCGCGATGTACAAAATTGCCGCAGACTTGCGTGGGACGGTAAGAGAGCGAGAAAGAGAGCGAGCGAGCGAGTGAGCGAGCGAGAGAGAGAGAGAGAGAGAGAGAGAGAGAGAGAAGGAGCGGGAGGGCAGTCCTCTCGTTGCAGTTTGGAGCGAAGTGCCATGAGATGGGCGCCGCGACTTGACGAGATAAAGAGAGCTTTTCTCCAACCGCGAGAGACGAGAAGAGGGACCGGGCGGCTCGGGGCGGATAAAGGAGAGACGGAGTCGTGCTTTCGATTTCTCGAGTGCTCCTCCCGCCCGCTCGGTCCTTCGCCGACCGAAAGAACGGGAATGAATTGCGTTTGTCCGAAGTTACGGTCGGCCGAACTGCGCGATTCGCTATAATTCCGCCTAAGTTGATTACTGTGAGAAGTTGCTTAAACCGGCCGATTTATATACAGGGTGGGGGGTTAATCGGGTTTACAACCCGAAGTATGAGGGTAGATTGGGTTAAGACAAACATAAAAGTCCCATACCGTTTTGCGAGATTCGCAATAATTATCGAGTTATTAATGACAGAAATCTGAGGAGTGGGAGCGCGCTGGCATAGATAATTGGAGGAGCGTTGCAGCTGCTTAGGCCGCAGCGCGGCCCAGTTGATCCAGCAACTGTTGCCGGTGTGCGCGGCGAGGGGGAAGACAATGCGCTGCTATTCGTTGTTTTATCTGAGTAGCTGCAACGCTTCTCCAATCATCTATGTCGGCGCGCTTCCATTCCTTAGATTTCTGTCATTAATAACTCGATAATTATTGCGAATCTCGCAAAACGGTATGGGACTTTTATGTTTGTCTTAACCCAATCTACCTTCATACTTCGGGTTGTAAACTTATAACCCCCCACCCTGTATAGCGTTCAAGTGTATAAGCACCGCGGGGGGTGCTTCCGAAATTTCTGTGGGGCGATTTTGCACACGCAATTAACGATACAGCGTATAGACGAGTATCTGTGATATTTTATACACACACACACACACTCGCATATATAAATTATATATATGTGTATTATATACAGGGTGCTAAATTTCAAACGTAACAGGTAAAAAATCTCGAAAACTAAATAATATTGAAGTCCGCCTTTTTTTTATATTGTATTGTTTCGAAGGGGACACATTTGATTAAAACAAAATTTAATTTTGGGTGCAGGCGCCAAGGTGGAAAAAAGGTCAAACCTTTTTTTAAATGGAACTCTAATTTTTTGAACACCTACGTTTGTAACCCTTGTCATGACGAATTCAACAACCACATACTTAAGGTGATTAGAGATCAAATAATGGAAGAAAGACTCATTAACTTTATTAATACATCTTAATAAAATCAAAGTTTATCTTGTTTATATTGGCAAAATACTATCATGATCTTCCTGCGTTAAAGCTTAATAGAAGTGGATATGGAATGGATGTTGGCCCTGTATCAGGTATGTAAATATGAAACCGGAATTTTTGTATAGAAAATACACGTTTATTGTATGAAAATGATAAAAAATATTTTATTCGAAGTATTGCCCATCGCTAGCTAAACATTTTTTCCACCTGTCTGATAATTGGTGGATGCCACACCGAAAAAACTATTGCTCTTTTGAGGCAAACCAGTCATCGAGCTATTTTCGTACATTTTCGTAAGAAGTGAAGCGCTGCTCAGCAAGTGCGTGTCTCATCGATGCGAATAAGTAGTAATCGGACGGAGCCAAGTCTGGTGAGTAAGCCGCATGCGAAAGTATTTCCCAACTAAACGCCTCAATCGTTTCCTTCACCAGTTTTGCTGTGTGTGATGATGCATGAAGCAAAATCACTTTGTGTTGCCTTTTTTAATATTCTGGTCATTTTTCACGCAAAGCTTGATTCAAATCGATCATTTATTGTCGGTAGCGTTCAGTATGAATGGTTTCGCCAGCTTTTAGCAGCTCATAATAGATCACACCCTTCTGATCCCACCAAACACAGAGCATTGTCTTCCGTCCATAGCGATTTGGCCTTGCAGTCGATGTCGATGGTTCGCCTAGAGTTACCCATGATCTTTTGCGCTTAGGATTCTCAAAATATATCCACTTTTCATCGCCAGTCACAATTCGATGGAGAAATGACTTTCTTTTATACCTGACGAGCAGCATTTCGCAAGCGGCTTTTCGGTTTTCCTGCTGTCTTTCATTCAGTTCATGTGGAATCCATCTTCTTTTCCCATCTTCTGGATCTTTCCCATGGCTTTCGCAAACGTGGAATGGAGACGGTTTCTCGTGTCACATTTAATTGATCCGCGAGTTGTTGTTGCGTTTGAGCGTCATCCTCATTCAACAATGCTTGCAATTCGCTGTCTTCAAAGTTTTTCGGTGATCTTCCACGTTCTTCGTTTCTCACGTCAAAATCGCCACGTTTGAATTTTTTAAACCACTCAAAGCACTGTGATTTATCAAGAGCATGCTCACCGTAAGCTTCGACAAGCATTCGATGCGATTCTGCAGCAATTTTCTTCAAATGCTAACAGAAAATCAATGCTGTCCGCAGATCGTAGCTTCCAGACACAAAATTCGACATGTTCAACGCTCTTACAAACTATGCTGTTGTATGAAACTTGTATTGTTGTGAGTTGAAAATCTTTGTCAGATGTCAACAAATGAAAATGGCGCCAATGACGCGGTTTGACGGTAACTACATTGACAGCTAGGGCCATCTATGGGCAAACTCCGGTTTCATATTTACAGACCTGGTATATGTTGTGTAATTGTAATGTTGTGTAATTATATATATATATATATGTGCATAGATAGAGGGAGGTTGCACACAATATAACGGCGCGTCGTCATAAGAATGAGCGCGTCGCTGCAAAGTTTCCCGTGATCTCCCGCTCGTTATCTCGAGTAAATAATTTCAGTTGACGCTTTGAGCTCTAAATCGATGCAGTCTTGAGCGTCGCGCGAGCATAACTATTCCCTGAGCTCTCCGGAGAGCAAAGCGCAAGTCGACGTCCTTTATTTACCCCGCATCACGGCGACAGCCGCCCGGTGCACGGGGCTGCGCATGAAAGAACGAGGAGGACGAGGAGAGAGCGCGAGGGGGGAGGATAATGTAATTCTTGACAATCTCTTTCAAGACGCGTCTCGTAAAAAGTCTTTTGCACGCGGTAATCTCGTTCGAGCTGTTTGCTCTCCAATACGTCGCCGGGCGTAGGACAAAAAAAGGACAGGGTGAAGCGTCGGAGGAACAGTCGACGGGCGGTGGAAGTAGCAACGGCCCCCGTCGAACGTTACCGTCGACGACGATCTTTCCTACTCTCCTCCGTCGTCATCGTCGTCGTCATTCTCGTCGTCGTTCTCCTCTCCTCTCCTCTGCCCCTCGTTCTCTTCATCGTCTTCGTCGTCGTTGCTCTCCACGGAAAAAAACGCCTCAGGCACCAAATAACATTGATCCAGTCCGTATCAACGAAGTCGATGACCTTACGACCTTTGATTATTTAGTTCGAACGGTTCCCGCGGTGGTCTCCGAGGTCATTCTTCGGAATAACTCGAGACGATATTCGCTCGTGAGTGGAAGGCCGGACTTAAAGAATACAAATACGCGAGAATATACTATTAGTGAGAACGGCCGGGAAAAAGCTATTTTCGACGTGGCTATCGCGACAATAGAAGACGCCAAGTTATATCGTTTCGCGGGAATACCGCTCCATTTTCCGCGAGGACGACGCGGCTCTTGGAAAAAAAAAACTCCATCGCGAATGATCAGCGGTAAAATGTAATGATTAGCAACGGTTGGCTCGGCGATCTTGCGATGACTTAGAAAAAGTCCCGTTGCTCGAGCGATCGATCAACCGGCGCAATTTCTGCGATTGCCGCGGTCGATTACACATGAGCGGGATCATCGGTCGTACAGCGAAGTCAATTAACGCAATCCACTTAATTATTTCCCTCGGGAGCACCCGCTGTCCGCTCGGTCTACAACGCGAGTCCGAAAATTGCTACCGCCTGGTAGATATTATACAAACGGAGGACTCGCGTAATGCCGGCGCGGCGCGTCGTCCAGTCGCTCGCTCTCGCCTCGTTCGGCTGAAACGCTCGTTTTCCGCTGCCACTGTGTGTTGCGGAAGGGTGGCCGCATGCGCGCGCGCGCGCGCGGCTTACCCGCGCAAATCGGATTAATTATTTCCCCGGCTGCGGTCGAAGGAGAGAGCGAGCGGCCCTTTCTTATCGCGGCTTTCGCCGGTGTGCCCTATGCCTGCGACTGTGCCCTGTGTTTGCCTTTGGGTCGCAGTCGCCGAGGATCGATGGCGCGCACCATGCCACACGATGCGCGACGAGGCGACTCGTTGCAGCGATTCGTGCAGCGCTGCGCGCTGCTCCACCGCCATGCCGCGCGCGTAAACATCGCACGCCGAAATTACACGCCGCGCGCGACATCGCAAACATCCACACACGTGGCCGCGAGAAGACGAAGATGAAGACGAACATGAGGGCAAGGACGAGGCAAAATGGAGCGAACGAGCGAGGGTGCCTCGGCCTAATGAGACCCGCCGCGTTTACCGTGCCCTCGCTAAGGATAATAAGGATTTTGATTGAGCAAGTTGTTTGTCTCGTCCCTATTGATTAACGTCGATCTCGCGATACGCCCTTTATGGCGCGCGACCAGGCGACGTAACGATCTCGCGTCCGCTGAGCTCGACTTTCCTAGAGCAGCCTAAAGCGGACGAATTGATGCAAGATCCGTTCACCTTGCGGGAATTCCATCGCCGGCAGGTCGGTTGAAAAATCGCCGTCTCTCGGCGACTTTTCGAGCGATCCCCGCGAGCATCGCTCCCGAATGATTCATTCGCTTCGCACGGAGAGGGGGAGAGGGGCGAGGTGGGCGGGGGGGGGGGAGGGGGGAGAGGCAGCTCGCACGTCCGGCGAAATTTAATTAATTTATTAGTTTCGCGAGGTGCATTCACTCTCCGCCCGCCTCCATATTCATTCGACAGTCTCGTCGCGAGGAATTCTCATTTGACCGTTTAAAAATTCACGGCCCCAAGCAGTTAAGTACTTTCCGCGTCGACGGAATTATGCAAATGTTAAAAGCGGCCGACCTCGCCGCGCCGCGCCACGCCGCTCGCGGAGCGAGTGGAATTTCGCGAGAACGCGCGCGACTCGATTTCCGCGCGCGGCGCGCCGCACAATAAAGTACAACAGGATGCATTAACGTCGGCGGATTCTGACGCGTTGGTTCACTAACGCCGCGCGCAATATTAGTCAGCTACGCTCAATCGCAATAACGCCTCTCGCCCCCCCCCCCCGCCCTCCGCCCCCCTCGTTCACCCTCTCTATCGCGTCGTGCAGGTCGGTTCCTTTCTATCGAGATCTACATCGATGAATGCCGAATGGACGGCCGAATGACCGTAAACGCGGATACACGGCGATAACGGATTGCGCGGCGGGCCCGGTCGTTCATCCGGCAGCCCGGCGCGGCCATCGAAGAAGCTCGTGAATTACGCGGAAAGCACGGTAAACGTCCGGCGCATACCGAATGTGCCTTCTAAGCCGCGCGCGCGCGCGCGCGCGGATGTATTACGGATGCACGCGCACGCGGCCGCACTCGCGCGAGCACCCCGCCCCCGTGGAGATCAAAGGGTGAAATATCGAAAGCCGACTGCGAGCGGCTAATGCACTCCTGCGCGAAAAACCGGCGCGAGAAAAGGAAGGAGGGCGGGCGGGCGGGGCGGGCAGGCAGGAAATAATGCGGACGTGCGGGAGAGTGAAACAGAGGGAAAAAGTAGCGGTTGCCCTCCTGCCCTCTTGCGGAAATGCAGTTGTCGCGAGCGCGCATTCGGCCGCGCATTTGGCTTCGCTCCGCGGCGGAAAACGCCGGGAAAACGCGTGCCGCAATAGCGAGGACAAACGAAGTCTTGCCGTCGATTGTGAGGCGATTTCACGCTCGTCGGCGTCCGAATTTAAATGTCACGTGCGTCGCTGGAGATTTGTTTCCCTCGCGCATTATGCGAGGGGCGATTCTCCTTTTGAAGTTCGCTCTCACGTATCATCGCTTCACCGTTCGATCGCGAGGTTTGGCGACGCGCCGATTGTCGAGGTGCACTTGGCGCACTTTTGTATTTTCGCGACGTGTCCTTGGGCTTTTTGGAATAATCGGCGCAACAAAGTCTATATCGAGGAGGTTTATTCGGGGATCTATGTAAAACTGTTTTACAAGAGTGTAAAACTATACATTTCTTTTAATTCTGGGAATTGCATGAAGAAATTGATGGCGCCGCTACCACCCCCCACACAACAGCACGCAATAACAAAATGTTAACCACATGGAAAGGGATTTCCTTTGTGAGTAATATAATAGATCGCGAATATAGAGATAATATATCACAGATGTGTTTGAAGGCAGAATTTGTATGTTACAGTAATTAATTAACAGCTTACTCGCGAATACGTTTTCAATTCGACTGCGTAAAATGTTCAATGTTCAAATGTTCAACACGTACAGGAATAATTGAATGTATCTTAGCCGAGCTAATATATTACTTTTTTAGCCGAGAAAATATATTACTTTTTAACAATGGGTTGTATATATATATTTTTAATAAGAGAGTATTTTTTTAAGCTCTTTTACGAATGTAATATTTTTCTGAAAAATTCTCTGTCCGCGCATGCGGGCTTCTAAAACCGATGCTTTTTCCCTTCTTTCTTGCTCCAACTCTCCTTCTATCCCTTTCACTTTGGAGATCAAAGAAATTCAATCGTACTCACATATATGGTAGAGAACCAAATTCTTCGTGCTCCCATTGTACTTCTGGAACGCTCGATTAGTGGGCGCAAATACGGTCACGTGGCGGTACATGAGCGTAGTGTTGGCCACCTGACTGGCTTCCAGGAGCTGGTAAAACTGCAACAGAAGATGGAACACGTTGTGTTAGAGCGTATTCTCGAGCCCGACTTTTTTGCCGGTGGCGTACCACCAATTAACGTACGCGCGTTGTACGCAAAAGACAAAAAAAAGGGGAGACAGAGGATGGAAAAGAGAAAGAGAAAAGGGAAAAACCGAAAAACGCTTACGGCATTATGTCCTGTGTGTATGCGCGCGCCAGCCATCCCAATCGTCCCCTCTTCTTCCTACCCCCGCGGAACAAAATCAAACAATCGCTGAGCCGCGTTCAAAGGCAGACCGGAGCTCATAGCCGGGTCGTTAAATTAATCATCGTTCCCGCATGGTAAAGCAGGAAACGAGCTCGGAACAACGGAGCAATCGATTCACCGCCTCTTCTGATGTCGCGAGCGACGTATAAGCGTGCAAACTCCTCTTCTTCTCGGAGAGGAAACGACCGAGAATAATGAAAAAAGGAAAAGAAAAACGGGGGCGCGCGCGCGCGCGCGAGAGAGAGAGAGAGAGAGAGAGAGAGAGAGAGAGAGAGATAAAAATGCAGCCGCCAGCGCGGATACCACGTCGCGAGCAATTGACGTCAGCGAGGATTAAACTCGCAGCGCGCGTTCGAGCCGGCGAACTCCCGAGTCCGTTTCGACGGAGGGGTCGTGCACCCCGAACTCGCCAACACGCACCCCCGCGCTAAAGCATTTAATCCTGACGTGTCGGCTGACATTTTCCGGTGACTTTCATCCGAGCCGTGGCGCGCCACAAAGGAACCTCGTTAGTTATCAATGCTTAATTAGCCGGATGCAAAGTCCGATCTGCCGGAGGGGGGGGGTGTTACGGCTCGATGGCCACTGCGGAGTCGGTCTCTTTCCCCCGCGTGGGCCGTCCGTGTCGCTCGCGCCACGGGGAGACGGCAAATAACGTGGTCGCGGAAACCGAAAGTTGTCGGAACGGCGAAAGAGATATCGACGTGCGCGAGCGAGGGAGATCACATTTTTATAATTTTGCAGCATTATACCACCAGGTGCATTCAGATATCCGAGACTTCAATCGAGGGTATCGACAGATGCACGGAGTCGCGTGTAGATCGAATTAAATATGTCAGGTCCATTTTCGGCAGTCTCGTATATTAAAACACGTGGATCGATCGCTTATACTCTGAATATATATACTCTGAATCTATCTAGAATATTATATTTTTAACTTTTGGTGGGGGGAGGGGGGGAATGAGTTGGACGTAAAATGTTCACAGACTTTGGTGCGTCTTAAGATCGAAAGGCGTTCTTTGCGCCTTTAAAACGTACGATGCGTTGAAGACAATTCGTCTTTCACACACTGTATATCACTAACTGTATTTGTAATTCTGACTATAAAAATTATCAACTTTGGCTAACCATATTTCGTTTATTGTTAATTGTTACAGACGTCGAACATTTCGACATGAGCTAGAAAAAAAGCGGCTAGAAAAAAAGGAAAAGCTGCATGAACAAAAATAGCAGTTTCATGTGTGGAAACGCTGCGCGCCAACAATGCAGCATTCGGATTCGGATGTGGAGCAATAATTACTCTTTAAACACCAGCGAGTGGACGGCGTATTGATAAATTCAGAGTGGAATTCGCGGAATGCTTTTTAGAGTGTTGATTGTTGTGATTCTCTCGGCTACCTGCGAGAGCGGAGGGGCGTGGCTTTGCCTTTCTTGCCGATTGTTTTGATTATTCTCGCGCATCGTGTCATAATGTCCCGAGCCGGCGAGCGACAACGTACACATAATACTGCGACGCGAGCCGCGTGTATCGGCACGATGTTGACGATTCCTCCGTCGCGTGATCGAGCCGTTTTATTCGTTATTGAAATATAATTGACGCGCGGACTCGGAGTCAGACGGAGTCAGACGGAGTATCTACGCGAGTGTCAGTGCCAGTGTCGGTGTCAGTGCTCCAGGTCAGTTATTCAGAATATCACGATGGAGCAGTCGGGAGCAGGATGCTGGGTCGGGATACCAAGACGAAGGATGCAGGATGCCAGGAAGCCAGTAGCAACGCTTCGTATATCTCTAGGTGTGTCGAGTCATTTATTACGCGAGATGTTTCCAATTCGAGCGAGCGTTTAATGAATCTCTGGGAACAAGGAGATACCCGAGTCGAAATATACGCTGTTATTCATAATCTACTAATTTATTTGATAAATGATAAGAACCTTGTACGACTTTCTCATTATTCATCAATCTATATGAATTTCATGCTACAAATATTAATCGGCTGATTAACGATCCGTGTGCAAGAATTTATAATTGATTGTGCCCTTCAACCAAAGATACACGTAACTTACGATTATGAATATCGACCTTAAAGTCTAGGATAAATATTGCAAGTGTTGATTTTCGCGTCTAATAATGCTGCTTGAGCCGCACATTCCATCTTGTTTATGTCGACGACTTTTTGTCGCTTCTTCTGTTTATTCTTCGTAGTTAATATACCGAATTCAAATTTAAATCTTTTTCAGTGCGCAGCATTATTGGACAAATAATTGTTATTTTTGTTATTTTTAAATAATTGTTATTTTTTACTGCATTTTTTTAAACCAGCCCTAAAAAAGCAAAAAAGAGAAAAAAATTGAAAGAGACTGAGAAAGTAAAATGTGCTGTGTTTTATTCACCCATGTATTTACTCACTCATATTAATAATTTTATATTCGCTCATCTCACATATTTTGTTTACAACTGAGTAAGTTGCATAATTAGCACATTGCTTATTGAAAAGGAAAATATGAATTAATTGCAGATGAAATGATGAGATGATGGAATATTAAATTATTCATGATTCAGAATTAGTAGAGAATTAAAATTTCGACTCGGGACTTGTCGCGATCTCTCTCAATCGAATAAGGAGAGCAATCGTTATTTTTACAACAGCACGCAATTTAGCACGCTGCCGTGCCGATTATTTCCAAACTCGGATAAAGTTCAAAATAACAAGAACACAATAAGCAAATACAATTTATCATACATAAATGTCAACGTTTTCATTGGTTTATACTATTGCTCGTACACATAACTTGCTACGTATGCAACTGATTGTCTTATAAATTAATAAAATGTGCATATACATTGTATATAAATTAATGACATATGGTAACGTGTCGGAAGATAACCTTCACGGCAGTCTACGCGTTAACTTTGAAATGCTTTGTGACCTCCACAATGCGACTGAAGGAAAGGTCACAAAGAGTATCCGTTTTAATGAAAGAAATGTCCAGGTAAGAGACAGATAAATTCGAATTACTATTTTTCTATGAAGATGTACATATACATATATATATATATATTGATATAAGATATGTCGAAATATTTCCACGTTACACTCTTTATCCGTCGCGCCGAACGTTGCTCGATATCGGAGGATCTTTCGGAAAGTCCCAAGTGAATCTTCAGGTTGTTATCCCGCTGATTAAGTCGCGACGTATAAAAGCATCAGGAAAGCTGCGGTTCTCGTTCTCTCGCGAACCCTTTTCATTCTCGCCTATATCCAAGCGATCAATTTGCATCCCCGGCGGATTTTGATTCAGCGCTCGCGCATTTACGCGCGACATTTATGCATCCGAGCGCGTCCGCATGCGAGACCGGCTAAGCTGGCGTGTGCCCTGCTCTGGAACGTGCAAACGAACTTACTCGGTGCACCGGATAGGCGCGGAAAGTATGTCGGAACCCGCTGGCGGGAGGGAAAAAGGGGAGGAGGGGCAGGGAAGGAGGGTATGATAAAACTCCGCGCGAGAACGTTGGCTCTCGCTTTGTCGATTTTATGACGCGTGTGGCATTCGAACAAGTTTTACCGCACAAAAGCGTCGCCGAGGCTTCCGATTCTCGTAAAACTCGGCACGGAGTATCGTAAAAACGCGATTATTTCGTCCCATTGCTTGAAACTCCCGTTCCGCCCGGCGGCGGCGGCGGGGCAGGAGAGAGAACTATGTCGGCGCGCACGGATATAATAAACTGCTAAAGTTCCGTACGCAGGAGGCGTACCTTGTCAACGATTTTTCTGCCGCGATAGTCCGGCACGTCCTCCTCCCTTCCGCCCGTTGGCCGTAACGTACAGACGATTTCCCGGGCCCTTGGACCCTCCGCGGGAGTTAATAAGGGTATTCTCGCTTTTTATACTCTCCTTTTCTCCTACCTGTTCACATTCATGCTCCGCACAGCCGGCGTTGAGCGCGCACTTTCCGTTCGATTTGAAACTTGGCCGCGATAGCTTTTCACGATTTTCGACTATCGGGAATATCGGCGAGATCGCGCGCGGCTTCGAGTTTTTATTCAATAATTAAACGTCGCCTACGGGGGCGACTTGTATTATCGGCGACTGAGGGTGGCGGGGCGGATCGGCGGATTTAACGCAAAGCGTTATAGAATACAAACGACGGACTATAATTTTCCCGTGCTCGCGTGCTCCTCTTTCTCTTCGCCGCTCGGCGAAGTTAACGGGACGGTATTAACGCGGAAGTAGGTACTTGGACGCGATCGAGTTACTCTCGGCGAAATTTCCAGGCGCCAAATTGCGTCTGGTTTGCGAGTCGCTCGGCATCGGGATCTACGAATCGTTAAGGTCGTAAGTTCCCGTCGCGGACGGCTTTGTCGGAGGCGGGAAACTTTGTTACCACGGTCATATATGCTAATTAGTACATGGCGGGGTAATTGGCGGGGCGAATTCGCGGAGCGCGAAGTCTATTAGCTGCATCGGTCGCTGCCGGTCGACATCGTCGGTACCGGTAGGAAATTTCTCATTAATTAGCGGAGCGATGGCATCAGGATGTGGTCTAACATGTCTATATTCCGCAATGATCGACGTCGTCCGGCCTGTCGTGTCTCGGAAATATTGATGGATCTTCAAATCGGGAGTCGCGTTTTAGCTTGCAAACTAAATTTCGGGAGAAGACGGTAAATATCGGACGGTAGGAGAGAGACCTCTCATCTCTTCGTACGCAGGCCAAACTGCATTCGATTTTCTCGTTAGGAGCAACGCTCACGGGCCGCTCAATTTGCGAGAAATAACGGCGAACGCGCGCGCGCGCGCGCAACATACTTTATCTCGCGCTCTGCCCTTATATATCCTCGCAGTGGCCTCTTATCCTCTTCGCCTCCCTTTAACGAAGCTCTTGAGTAATGGAGACATGTCGTGACTCCCGGCAATTAATGCGAGTCGGCTCGTCGTCGGGGCGAACCGCCGCGTAGAACGCGACGGGATTGGTCGCGGCTCGCGGACAAAGGGAGAAAAGGGACGACAGGCGAAAACAGCCCCGCGGATAGGAAAAGCTCTCCGGCTGGATGTAATCGAGACGTCGCGCCGCGTTGTTTCGCGTGTCGATGCTCGTGGGTCTTTACCGAACAAAATCGAGCGCTCTTATGGACGTCTTTGTTGCGCGTTTGAAATCTGTGTTGATAACTATTGCCTGTCCCACCACCCACATGTGAGGGTTGCTCATACTTGAATTTAAACCTGGTTCTGCGTTTTCCAATTGAGTCATATGATACATGTGGCATCATCATCACATTATTGAACATGATCGAATAAATTTTATATTTTTAATCGCGCTTCAATCGGGGAAAACTTGCGTCGAACTCTAAATTTAAGACCCGAGTGTCTCGAAACGTCTTTGCTGTGCTCACGACTTCCAAACGGGCTCAGAATAGGAAACTCTTCAGCTCGCTTCGCTAGCTCGGAGCTGAGCGAGCCATTGAAAAAAATTTGCATATGGATTTGCGCGAGCGCTCGCGATGATTGCAGCAGCAATATCAATTTTGCTAACGAGACCGATGAGCAGGACGCGTAGCGAAAGCGACGTTTAACGAGCGCGCCGGCACAATATTAAGTATTATTAACGTGGGCAAATATTCGCATTTGTAAATGCCCCGGCATTCTGCTCGTCGAGCGAAAACAATCGCGTCGCGTCGACGGACTAAACAAGCGATAAACGATTCGACCGAGTCGCGCTCTATATAGTAATCGGGTCGAAAAGCCGCGGCAACGATGCGACATCAGCGAATGCGGAGATTAAATGAAACTGTGTGTACGCTAAAATATATTTTCTATTTTGGCTCTCCTTTTACGTTCGCTCTCGTTCGCATACGTTCGATTTTATCGCATTTACGTACTTGTGACATATCGCGCACGGTACGAGAAATAATCTCACGAGTTCCCCGCGCGATTTACCGTGACACGATATTACTATTAAGCGATCTTACTACTCACATTTTCTGGGACATCACATCGACATGCGACATAAATCGAGAATGACTGTCGAAGGATTCGAATTCGCCGAGAGAAATGGAATATTCTCTCCGAATTTAGGCACGCGACACCTTTGGATCGATATTGAAAATTGCATCGCTAATAAATAAGTACAAGCGCAAGATAAATTTAACGTCTCACGTCTCCATCACGTCTGTGCTCTCTAGACCGTTCTATGAATACACCGGAGTTTTATCTCACGACACGTATCGGCGACGCCGTCTCCGTCGCGATGAAAATTCACTTAATATGCGTTTACACCACGTCCGTCATGCGGGAGAAAAAATAAGTGGAGGAGAAAAGATTCGACCGCGACGGTGGTTTATCACGAAATGTATTTTCGCGGCCACACATATTTAGCGTGTATTTAGCGTGTATTTAGCGAGTCGCGCGCGGGCGGGCCAATGTGTAACGTGTGACAGAGGGAACGATTATTTTGGCTTGGAAATACTTCATACCTCCGCACATGCGCTCTCAAAGCGCGCGCGGGGAAACAGAGCCGTTGTGCAATCCGATAATCAATCGGACACCCGCGCCCGACGAGATTAACGATCGCAATCGCGTTACTTGCGGCCTCGCTCGCTTGCGCGCGCGCTATTTTTACGAGGCCTCGCGCACTCTACGTCATTTTTCACGCTTCGTCGTCCTTTACGAGCGTCGTTCTCGTTAGAGGAACGCGCCGAGTCGCGCCACGGGGGGGGGTCAGGTCGTAATCGCGGACTGTATCGCGCGCGTATCTTCGCCGCGGAGGAAACTCTCCGGCGCTTGCGCGCGTGTCCCGGTAATCACATTTAATTACAATCAACGTAAAAAGAAAGAGGGAGAAGGAGAGAAGAAACGTGGACGCGTTTCGCGTTTTTACGAGCACTTTAATACAGGGAGAGACGAGCCGAACGCTCTCGGTCGAGTCGCGCAAGGCGCTCGCAACTCCGCCGTATATAAGACGGGAGGAGAAACGAAATTTAATTAACGCGAGCATACGTCGAAAGTTCCCCCATGCCAGCATGACATGTCTGGTCCATCTCGCGGAGATGACGGCTTAAACTTTTTACGGTTTGCGGTAATAAGACGGCGTCTCCGATTCGCGCACGTTCGCAACGTGCCGTCTCGCTCATTTGCGTCTTTCTCGGTCGAGAGCTATCGTAAAACGCGTGACTACGTGTCGTTTGTTCGGCCGTTCGTTCGTTCGTTCGTTCATCCCTTCGTCCTCCCGGCGAACGATAGAGAAGAATGTAAACGGTTATCTACAAGTTGCTAAGTGAATTATTGATCAGACACTCGGTGTGATTGGAGAGAGGGGGAGGCAGACGGAATATTCGCGCACTTGATTCCCTTCGGAAAAAAAAACTTGCCCGAGAAAGAAAAATATTTCGCGAAGGCATTAGGTGGCTGCGAACGGTCCGTCGTGTTCGTCAAACAAATCGCAAAGGCGAAATCGTGCAATTTCGAAAGACTAATAGTCGTTATTCGCCCGGAATTTTTCTCCCTCCCTCCCGACGAGGAGACTTGCCATTTTTTCTCATATATACAACAGATAGACAAACCTCCTGCGAACGTCCTGAGAACGTACGAGAAAAATGAGAACTCTTTCGCGGCAACTCAATACAACGCTGTTCCTCGCATATCGATATGTCGCACACGAGCGAATCGTTGTCACCCTTTCTCCCATTTGCATCAAGTTAGCCCCGAAGAAGCCGGTCGCGCACGAATCCCTCGTCGTATAACGACGAGCATGCGTCATCTTCGAGTCCATTACGTTAACAGAACGCGACGGATACATCCTCCAGCTTTTCACATTTTCGATCGTGAATTGTTTATCGCCGCTCTCCCACCCTCCCGCGCTTGCCTTCCTCCGCGGACCCTTTCATTGTCTCCTGTACGCTCGAACGATTACGCCCTCGCCTAACCCGGCTACGGACGTTCATGCGAACGACTGAACTTTCATTCGGCGATGACGCACTTCGTCGTTTATGAGTCAACGATATCGTCGCTCAGGCGAAAGCTCCACGATTTACACACTCGGCGCGTCGAAGAGAGCCGCGATTAATCTGCATATTATTACGCCAGCTCGTCCGTATGAGCGCGCTTTAGTGCCTCGCGAGAATAATTGGAACACTCAAGACACGCGCGTCCGTAAGGAGAAACCGGCGGGGTAAAAAAAAAGGTTCGACGAACTCGCTCATCGCTCCTTCCAGCTCCGAAGCTTGTTTCGATTTGCGCGCAATTGCCGAATCGTCGCGACGCGACGATTTCGGCTCGAGCGCGTAGATGAACGTTCCCGAGAGACTCGATCGAACGAGCCGCGTTCGATCGAGAGATCGACGACGGACTCATTGGCGACGATGACACGGTCATTATCCAGATTCATTCGTTATGCAGCGAAGTGAGTCAGCCGTGATTCACATGGTGACAAGGAGCGAGCGGATGCGCGCGATGACGCGCGTTTTTCGTCTTTCGGGGCACGCTCCGAGCGAGTTCTCGTGGAAACATTCAATTTGAAAGCACATTGGACGAATAAACCGAGCCGGCAGATATGCTCGATCGTGACACGACCGCGAACGGGACACCGCGCCAACGGAGATAGAACAAAACAATATCATCCCCTTCTCGTGGCACAGCGTGGTCGTGGAGAAAACGTCATCGACCCGCCGTACCGTCGTCCCGACGTACTCATCGGGGACGATGTGTGTCGCGAAACCAAGAACAACACCTTAGCAACCGCGTGTTCCGCTAACGGCAGCTTTCCTTTGATGCGACCGGTGCCATTACTATCTGCAAATTACTTCGATTCGATTCGATTCGATTCGATATCGGAGCCATAAAGCGCACCCCTCCTTCTCTCTGTCTCTCTCTCTCTCTCTCTCTCTCTCTCTCTCTGCTCCTCTCGCCTTTGTTAGCATGCATTATACACACGCATATGTGCCCGCGCGTACATAGCTCGGTGTACCATCGAGTGTCAGCCGGATTATCGCTGATAACGCAGACCAGCGGGCGCGGATAATGATAATGACCGTGCGGATCCGACCGACCGATCGATGGATCGATCGATGGGTCGATCGATGGGTCGATCTTCGCGGAGGAAGACGCAAAATAGGACCGAGAGACGTGTTACTCTCCGAATCAGTGGAGTGCAGTTCCACCGAGGAGAATGAGAGAGACAGCCGAGTGATTTTTTTTCACTCGTGCAGAGCGACTTCACTAGGCATCAACTAGGCATCGGAACATGTGCGTTAAAATTGAGTGTTAGTATGTTATTTTGACACATTAGCTGACGTTGAGGCACTAAGTGCGTCAAAATAATTCGTTTTCTGTGACAAAAGTGTGTTTTTATAACACACCATGTAACACACTACAGAAACGTGTTACTTTTCCTCAACAATCCCGTGACACACGTAGAGCGTGTTATTTAGACACAGAATAATAATCGAAATACACGGAGAACACACTTGGATGATATATATTGGATGACACACCAAGTCACGTAACGCACTAATAATGTGTCCATGATAACACACTAATTTTGTTAACACACATATGTTTAAATGAGCGCACATATGTGTATTAAAAAAAATACATGTGAGAAAAATACAAGTCGACAAAATCAGCGATTACTCGCCTTCAACAAAGTATTGTATCTATTGAACAAATTAATGCAATAACTTGCTTTCATATTATTACAGATTAAATCATTAATTATATGTTATTCATTATTATATGTTTAAACGTAAATATATGTTAAATAACGCGTGACTTAAAACGGGAGAAATGTGTAAGAAAAGATTAATTCATTTACACGCTTGTGCATTTCAAAATAACACACTTGGATTTGCAATGTCGCTCAATTCACCTTTATAACACACTTGAGGTGTGTTATTTTAATACACCTCCACCATTAACACACATATAAAAGATTATATTTAACACATATATAAATATGTGTTAATTTAATTTGCTGATTTTGTATGTCTAAGGTGGAGACACACTTTAACACGCTTCAAGCATGTTATTGTAACACACTGCAGTGTTTACAGTGTTCTTTCACTCAAAGTCATCGAGTGGAACATTTTCGTTCGGGATCGAAGAGTGAATCTGCGACGTGCTTGAGCGTCGCTACTGAGGCGAAACGTGAAAACGCGCTGTAAGCGTCAAGCGTGGAAGCGATCGAATTCGTCGTAATCACGGGGGACTTTCGCTCGAGGGGCGAATGAAACTTCCATTTGACCAGGTCGAGCTTGAGATTTCACTGCGAGAAATTTCGAGAGCACGTAAGACAGTTTTATGCCCGGTTTATGCATTTTATGAGCGTTGATTCGAGATTACCTTGCTGAAGGTGCCGGACGCTGAAAATTGGAGGACCGCGAAGGACAACGCGAAGGAGGCCGATGAATCGCGAGTCGACACGCGAACGAATTTCATCGTAAAATGACCGAGATAGCGAGCGCGCGACGTTTCGAAAACTGTCGGTTGCCCCGAAGAAGGGCGACCGAAAGGACACCGTGAAAACCGAAGGGGGGTGCAGACAGATAACGGCAGGATGCGGGAGGGAGAGCGGCTTGTGCCAGAAGCGTGAGCCGGTAAAAGCCCTTATATTGAATACGTGGGTCACATCTCAATATCTCGATGCACTTACTCGCGCCAGCGATATTTCGCCCGCGGGGGTGAACGCGCGTGACGTACGCCACGAGGGAGGGTGGAGCCGGTGATAAGTACAGTGACATTTGAAGATTGAGGGAAGAACGACCCGGCCCGGGCCGGGGACTGCGCGTCGCTGGATGGAGTCACGACCGACTGGTCTCGCTCTCGCTCTCGCTCTCTCTTTCTCTCTCTCTCTCTCTCGAGGTCCTCGAGGCGATTCCCCCGAATCGCTCCGCGAATTTATAGCTATTGTTTCTCTCTCGAGCTCGAGCTCTGTAGAGCGATCTATAATTCCGCGACGGTGCTCGGCACCGAGGTCCTGTTTGTCATTTTACGCGACGTGCAGTACAGCGAACACTCGGAGACTTAATTCCACGGCTGCGATATGATGCGCGGGGTTCAGCGTGAGAATCTATCAGCTGAAAATCGCGGTACATTGTAACAACGTAAACGTCAGACGCCATCGTGGCGTCCTCGATAATCCTAACGCTTCGCCAGTTTGCTCTTCTTTTCTCTCACGCGAGAATTCTTTTCGCGAGAAGATGAAATTTGTAGCTCGTCATTGTCGACAGACAGCTGAAAACGCGGGCGGGAACGACAATCGGCCAAGCCGTTTGAATATCGACAGCCGCTCCTGAGGCCGCTTTAAACGCGACATTAATTCGTGACGAACACACAGGCTACTATTTCGCAGAGTGAATCAATTATTTCGTGCTCGCGAGATTCCTTTCGAGTAGAGAATCTCTCATTGTGAAGCGGCCCATAACGAAAAGGGATTTATGGATGTGTGGGTCACGACGGGAGCGGATGCCGTTGCGCTGAAATATTAAGCGCCGTCCATTAAACTTTCATACGGCTCGCGTGATTCCGCGATCGCGTCGCGCGCTCCTCGGCCATAATTTCCCGCGAACGACCCCGGAAAATTTAGCTCACGTGTCTCCGGCTCATCGTGTGCTTTCCCTTATAAACAAGCCGGAGAAATGAATATCGGGCGACGCTTCGTACGAGGGAGATCGCCGACTGGCGCCATCGGAACGACCCCTTAAATCCGACCGTCTCTCTATCGCGAGGGAGATCGCGATTTCCCCGTGAATCCTTCGTGGCTGCCACGCGCCGTAATGCTCGAATCGTTGGCGTTACCGCCGGTGTTCCTCCTTTGCTTACAAAAGTAAACCTCGGGGAACGTCAGACGCCGATTTGTTTCCAATTTTTTATAGTTATATTTTTTTATGCCAAAATATGAAGAAATCTGTCGTCGTTTTCAGCTTAAATTAATTTCTTCAATTTTTTCGAAATTTTTTCAAGTTTTGCACAAGTACATACTATTTTATACATATTTAAAACAATATTTCTGAAAAATATATACATCTGATTTGTTGAAACTTGCACACACATGTCGCCGAGATTATGAATCAGAACCATTTTGTAGAATTCAAAATGGCGGATCTAATATAGCTGACGTCATTGTTGAAAAAGTGTTCAATTTTGCGCTATATTTGACGTTGGATAATCTTTCGGCTCTAGCAAACAAGCTCATTTTAACGTCAGAATCTGGTAAAAAATGAACAAGAAATGAACAAAAAACTTGAGAAATTTCGAAAAAATTGAGAAAATTAATTTAAGCTAAAAATGATAACAGATTTCTTTATATTTTGACATTAAAAATAACTATAAAAAATTGGAAACAAATCGGCGTCTGACATTCCCCGAGGTTTACACTTTAGCTTCCCGGCCTTCATTGTCGAGTCGTGGCCGAATAATGTCTCTCTCTCTCTCTCTCTCTCTCTCTCTCTCTCTCTCTCTCTCTCTCTCTCTCTCTTTCTCTCTCTTTCTCTCTCTCTCTCTTTCTCTCTCGCGACTCGGCGTTTCCCGTCGACGATATGAATATTAGCTTATCCGAAGTCCCCTAATAACCGGAGAGACGATAAATACGTCGACAGTTTTATCAGCCTCCCTATCGATCATTGATTTGATCTGTCGTGTATAATTAGTCGACGCGTTAATGTATCGGGAGCTTGCGAAAGTTCGGCGAAAGTGCGCAGAATTTTCGGCCAAACTTGAGCGTAGCCATATAAGAGAAGATTCATCTCTTATATGCGGCTTTTGTAAAATTACACGGCCGTGATGAAAGCTTCTTCTCAGTTATACGTGAAATCATCGGCGAACGGCGAACGGATATACTCTCGCAGGCTCTTGATAGCGGAGTAGAACGCTGGTAAGAGAGGAGAAGGTAATTTGCGGCGGCTGAGTCCTCCCCGACGTCGATGCGCTCAAACGGGGGCGGCGGCGGCGGCGGCGGCGGATAAACCCTGCGCCGGAAGAGGGAGAATCGATTTATGAGCGCGAGCGCAAGACAGTCGATGAAAATAAAGATCGACCGTGCATCGATTCATAAATATTTCATAACGCCGCGGTGATGAACATTCATCATGGGCCGCCGCTGCGGCGGTGGTAATGTTATTTATGTTGCGCGGTGAAACGGATGGCGCGCTGGTTACTTAGCGATATGAAAATTCTCGAATTACCATCGCCGAGTCATCCGAGCCGCCGCCGCCGCCGCCGGCGGCGTCCCCCGCGACTTTCCGGCTTCGGCGATCGATCATTCTCTAGTCTATCTCTCTCTCTCTCTCTCTCTCTCTCTCTCTCCTGGAGGAGCGGCTTCGTCGGGACGATATCGAGAACACCGGCGGCGTGGTGCTGCTGGGAGCTGATGCGCGCCGTAAGACGATCGCGTCTATCCATCTTCGTCCGTGACTCGGCAAACGGAGAAGCAAATTTTCCAGAGAACCGTTCAAAATTGAAATCCCCTCGAACTTGCTCGGTCGCGTGACTTCAGAAAGGTAGAAAGGTGGCACTCGGGTGAACTCACATTGCGATTGCACTCCGCCGAATCGGCCACGCCGATTCGCGCGAATCGTTCCGATGCTTGACTGAGGTTTGAACTTGAGCGGCCAATGATACGGCGAATAAATGTCACTCGCCGTGCGTACATTTATCGGTTCACTCACTCCGTCGACCGACTGTGCATTGCTCGTACATTGCGTTTATCGCGTGCAAATGATCAAATTTGATGTGTAAATGAACGAAACGCGGGAATAGTGTCTGAGCGTCGATGGCGGTCGGTGCGAACGCTTTTCTGGATGGTCGGCGTTTCACGGTCGCGCGATACGTCGCAGAGTGGGAGCAGTCGCGAGAGAGGAAAAATATAAAACGCGCCTCGAATAATCGGCGCGCGAAACACCGAAATCGGTGTTAATCGGTTTTCCGGCTGACCCGAGAACTTTTTGTGGCTCAAGCCGGCAAATTAATTTCCGCGAGCGACAAATAGTAAATACAGATCGGCGGTGGAGAAAGACGACAGAGGATGAGAGTGAGTGAGTGAGTGAGTGATTGAGAGAGAGAGAGAAAGAGAGAGAGAGAGAGAGAGAGAGAGAGAGAGAGAGAGAGAGAGAGAGAGAGAGAGAGAGAGAGACAGCGAGATAGAGATAGAGAGATTAATCGGGCGTTAGCGATAGTAATTAACAATCGGCAAACGGCGGTTCGGACACAGCGATTCATATAATAACCGCGTATTCTCGATAGAATCGTCGAGTGGAGAATCGCCTCGGGAGAATTTCGGCTAATTTGCGACGTGTGTCCTTAAGGGGTTAATCCTAGCAACGCGGCGCCATAATTAACGGGCGGTCGCATCGGCGATCGAAACGTGCGCGGGAGCACGCACCCTCGCGCAGTATGCTAAATAATTTCACCCCTCGACCCGCTGCGCGTCGACAGCGACGTGCACATCGCGTCGCGTTGCCGTTGCTGGACGCGCGCGTCGCGGCAAGTGCAAAAACAAGGAAGCGGCTTGTTAATCGTGCCGGACATTACCAGTCGAGTGTTATCGTCCTCGGCCGCGCGTTCGCACGTTGCGGTTCCAGACCTCATTAACAATTAGAATCCGCGGTGATTATGCCGCTAATTGGTAATCAATATTCAGCGTGGCCATTAAAGGCCGGCTCCGGCGGCCGAATATCGATAAGGGGGGTCGTCGGTCGACCGCTGAATCCGCAGTCGGCTAATGTAAGCGATACAGCGGAAGGGAACTGAATCGGGAAGTAACCATGCGACCCACATCCGGTGGGGACGCAGGACGCGCGAAGGACTCCTCCGTCGTCGTGGCTCTCCGTCCGTATGTTCGCTTGCTCATTTTTCGCGCTAATTAACGCGACAGTTGCCATAATAGTTCCTGAATAAACAGCAACGACGTTGATATTCTTGAATGGTCTGGAAATGAAATTTCTTCGAGTCTCACTCGGGGAGAGCGAAGTGACAGTCGCGGGTCGCGCTTCGAGCGAGCGACTTCCCGCTCGTACACGGGGCGAATTTTTCCATCCGGAATCGCCCGGTGAAAATATTATATCTCCCTTCGAAATTAGAGGGCGAGTCTCTGACGTGCGAATTCACTCTAATCGAGCGCTCCGCGCGTGGATTAAAAGTCCACAAAGTTTGAATAAAACATCCGCTCTTGTAATTGGTACGATGGTGCTTCCGCTATTACCGCCTCGATTACCTTTGCCCCGTCGCGTTTCGAGCGTAATCTCACTCCGGGTAATTTAGAGATCTCGTCTCCGCGTTTGTTATTTTTCCCCTGGTCGCGCATTAATCAACCATGCGGGTCCGCGTATCGTGACGCGACCCTCATAAGCGCGCGCCCCTCCCTCCCCCTCGTGAACATCTCGTTCTCTTTTGGAATTCCTGCGTATTCGCATTCTTGGATCATCGTAGCCCGGCACGCGCGAATGCGCCGCGAGTTTGCAAATAAATCCGCGAGAGGATTCGAGAACTTAATTGGAGGAATGAAAACGTTCGTCCGCGTCGCTCTTCGCGCAGGCTTCTTCTTCCCGGTAACTTTGATTGAGTGAGTTTACCGCGAAGTTAGTCTATAACCTACCTACTTTTTGGACGTCTACGGAGCAAGAAGGGGAGGCTCCCTTTCGCGCGCTCCAGGACAAGCAGGCTGAGAGACAGAAGAGAGAGAGAGAGAGAGAGAGAGAGAGAGAGGAGCGGAGGTGAAAGGAAGAGAGGGACGTCACCTCGCCTCACACGGTCAGGCCTCGATCAATTAAAACTTGGGCGAGTTTGATTTATCGAACGACTTTGATTGCGGCTCCCGTTAAAAGGGGATGTGCCGCGCCGCGCCGCCGCCAATTCCTTCTTCCAGCCTTCCCCGGCAAGTTTCTGGAAAATTGTCCGGTCGCCCTTCTTCTCACCCTCTCTCGACGCCCCCATTATGGCGCATTACGCGTTCAGTTACTTTTCATTATTATCACAGAAATAAATCGGTATAATACGCGAGCGAATGAGAGAGGCGTTACCGAGCCGACTCTTTGCGCTTCGAAAGTGCCGTCCGATATTTTCACGCGAGACCTAAAGTGTCACCGTGTGGCGGAAAAACTCTCGATTTGCGGACTAGTTATGAAATGAATTACTAGCAAATTCAGACCGAGGTAGTCACTTTCCAAAGTTCGCGGGAAACTTCGGACGGCGCCCTTCGACGAGTACGAGAGAGGAACTCGACGAACTCGATGAAACATTGATAAATAACGTTCGGCGAGCTGGAGCAGTCCGAGCTGCGCTCAAGACACCGAGATGGAGTACGAGCCACTGTCCTTAATCATGACAGACTAATCTACAGCTGATGACACTTTTATCCGTGGAATGTATCCCCGCGGATCGATGACAGACGTTGACCCCATATACCCTGGCGGGCCCGGATTCCGCAGCGAATCTCCGGCGAACTAGTTTCGCCGGGCTAAAGTAGGTAATTTCGCGCGTCGGCTACGGCGCCAGCACCCGCTTGCCGCGCACATCTGAATTACTCTCTCCCTCCCTCCCTCCCTCCCTCTCTCTCTCTCTCTCCCCCTCCCTCTCTCTCTCTCTCTCCCCCTCCCTCTCTCTCTCTCCCTCCCTCCTTCTCTCTCTCTCTCCCTCCTGCTCCCCTTGGACCCTCTGACCGAGCGGTATCGGACGCGATCTGCTATTTCCACGAGGAACTTCGCTCCTCGTTTATCTTCATTATCGCCGTATCTGTCCTCGGCGATAACGCGGCGTCGCGACAGCATCGCGGCAGCATCGCGGCCGCGCGCGCCGGTCACACATAAACATCTGAATATTTATGAAAGGTTTATCAGAGCGCGACCGAGTTATCGATGCCGCTTTTCCGGCGATCGCGTTCCATTTCGGAACTCACTGGTCCGGGCGATACCGTCATCGCACCGGCGGCGACGGCGGCGGCGGCGACGGCGGCGGCGACGGTGGCGGCGGCAGCGTCGATAGCGACGTGGCAGCGGTGTCGACGTCGGTTTGGACGTCGACGTTCCGCTCCGTTACGAACAACGTTTTTCCATTTACGCGCGACGCCGGTGTTTGCTATAGAGCGACGTACGCACCGGTGCTCTATTTTTCCGCTATTTCTCCTTTGTCCGGCGATGAGGCGCGTAAACGGGCCGTTTCTCTCTCTCTCTCTCTTTCTCTCTCTCTCTCTCTCTCTCGCTCTCTTGCTGCCTCTTTTCGCGAGGGAGTTTGCCCCGCTTTTGTTTTTCCACGCGCGCTCTTTTCTCCCCGTATCTCTTTGTCCCATCGCCTCTCTGTTGCGCTCGCCACTTCGCTTTTACCCGCTGAGGCGGCGGCGAGTTTATTTCATCCCCGTCTCTCTCTCTCTCTCTCTCTCGATATTCCTCCGTCGTGTCGTCGCGGATCCCAAGCCGCGCGCTCGCCGTCCCGCGAATCGAGTTACGGTAAATCGACGGTTGATTTTCTATGCGGAGTGTCTTGCAATCAGTGGCAGAGAGTTCCGTCGGCGTTTAGGATCGGTCTTTAGCAGACGGCGCGAGCGCGCGCGTTCCCCCCCCCCCCTCAACTTGTCGTCGCTCAGGATGAAATATGTTGTCGCACGAAATCCCCACGATATACGGTCGCTCGATATTCGCCGCAGTCACAATGCTGTATTTCTGTCGCGGCGCTGCGCCGCTCTCACGGGACTGCTCCGAATCATCCGTTTAAGAACGCGCCCGAAAGGGCCCGAGCTGTTTCCACTTGCGCGCGTGCCGCTCCGACGCTCGGCGGTTGGCTCCGGCTCCGGCCGTTGAGGAAAAGTTGCGTGACGCTTTCGGTGTATTTACGACGGAATTGATTTAAAGAGACCCGAGTGCGGCGCGACGCGTTGTAAAGCCGGTCGAATGAACGCGGCCGCTGGCGTGTCGTGCCCGAGCACGCTCGTGTGTGTAGGCAGCGCGAACCCACGAGAGGGTCGTCGGGAAACACGGCGGAGGGTTTGAAACCTCTCAACAGGATGAAACTTGATTTACTTGGGCGTCGCGACTCGGGGGGAATCCTTAGGAGCGACAAACAAGGGGCCGAAGCCTGTGCGCGCGCGAGAACCCACACCGCCGGTCGGCCATCGTCGCTTCCGCTATGAACGATATCTGTGGCGACGCGTCGACGCCACTCAAATGCCCGAGAGAGAGAGAGAGAGAGAGAGAGAGAAAGACAGAGAAAGTCTAAGAATTCCGATATCGTGTGCTCGCGAATTTTTCGCAGCGAGCGAAAGCCCAGTCGGCGCACGAGCGAAAATTCTCAGCGGTACCGATTGTGAAAGCCGTCACGCGTTGTCGGTATTATCAGAGGGAATATTTAAATCGAACCTCGCGCGGGTTTGCAAATCATACGAGGAGTCGACGTTTACAGTCGATCACGCTGCGAATTTATCCCCAGTAACGGCACATCGGCCGAGTACATCGGATTCGCTCTTCAATTTCGCGTGAAAATATTCATATGACGATTCAGAATGGAGGGTCCATTCTTTATGAGAGTCGCTCCAAGTCGAGGCTATCGCTTCGCTTTTCCGGCGAGACGCGAAGAAATTTGGAGAGGGTATGAACGGGAACTTGCACGAATTCATTGACCTTTTACTCGTATTGTTTCCATTGGCGCTAACGAGACAGCGCATGCCATGCTCAATTCAATAAAAAGCACCTGTCATCCGTATTCACGGCTTTCTGTTACCTTTCGGGTAATTATCCCGCGTTCGTAAAGTCATCGGCAAATCGACGAGAACCTCCGCGAGTCTCTGATATTATTAATTAAGAAAATACATGTATTATAGCATCTCGATATTAAGCATATATATATGTATATATATATGCATATTGCATATATAAATGGATCGTCGATGATTCGACAAAAAGGAAGAAAGGAAACGGGTGCTAGTCGAGAATTTCGGTGATTTCACGCGGCTTACCTCGCCGAGACGAAGGTAAATCGGACGCGGGAATTGTTCGAGGAACTGTTGTACGTCGCTGAACGCACGTATAACGATATAACCGGTTATTAGAGGCGTGCGCATCGTGGTGCAGGGGTGTGGTTGGGGCGTCATTAATGAGCAGGGAAGGGTGCGGGGGTGGATGACAAGCGGATAACAAAATAAACTGCAAGCGATAAAGCGACGCGCGGAACACGCAATTCGGTGGTATGTAATTAAACAAAAGCACCGTTTCAAAAGGCAGCCATCGGGGGAGACGATTAGGATTTCAATATGACTGCATTGAAAGGCGAATTGAACGGTCGCGTCGTTGCAGAAAGCGTATTTGCGATCCGCGGCAGCGATTCCGCGAGTGTGTGTACGCACACGTGCGCGCGCACGAAATAATTCCATAAATTAGCACGAAATAATTGGATTAAACGATACGTTCGCGATCCATTAGCTAATTAAATCGCGAGATTACGTTTATGATAATTAACAAACGCGAACGGCCAGGGCGGCTCGCGCGATGTGCGGCGATAAGAATGGAGAAACGCGCATGCCGCCGTCGATCGCGGAATGATATATAAACAATTAGCGCGCGAGCCCTCTCCGTTGATTAATACTACTCCGTCCGAGAGTTTAGGAGCGCTGCGTGCGCGGCTTGATTTATAGTCTCGTTTACTGCGAATGGAAATCTCTCCCCTCCCACCAGCTTTAACGACGACGACGACGACGACGACGACGACGACGACGACGATGACGACGGCTCACCCTTTCCCTCTTCATCCCTTCTCACGGCGAATTCTAACGGCGAAAGGGCAAGGGATCCTTCGCTGAAAGGTTGCTTTACCCTTTTCAGGGACGCCGTTACGCAACACGCGGAAAGAAAGAGAAAGAGAGAGAGAGAGAGAGAGAGAGAAAGAGAGAAAGAGAGAGAAAGAGAGAGAGGGAGGAGAAAGACCGGCAACAATGCCCTTGTCCTTCTGCTTCCCAGAAAGGGCTTCCCGCCCTTTTCGTCCTACCGACACGCTCGAATTATTCAGTGCGTCGGCTGCCACTTTGGATGATTCGATAATATCGCGGAAGACACGTAACGAAAGCGGAAGAAAGCGAGAGAGACCGATTAACGCAACAAGCGTTCTCGCGCGAAAGAAACGGCCGAGGGAAGCGATTGCGGCGGAGAAACGCGAAGTTATCAGGGACTAGACACTGGCAAGAAGTTAGTTTGCCGTACGACGCTTTCACGATCTTAAATGCGCGCAAACGTAAAAACAGCTCGGAAATTAAGAGAGGAGAATGAAAAGCAGCCGGCAAAGGGAGAGAGACAGGCAATGAGAGAGAGAGAGAGAGAGAGAGAGAGAATGAGAGAGGGGGGAGGGAGAGAGAGAGAGAGAGAGAGAGAGAGAGAGAGAGAGAGAGAGTGAGAGAGGGGGGAGGGAGAGAGAGAGAGAGAGAGAGAGAGAGAGAGAGAGAGAGAGAGAGAGAATTTCCCGGATGCAACCTCGGGCGGCGGTTTCCCTCGTCGTAAACACGAAGTTCCCGCGGAACAAAGAAACATCAATATCATTTTCGCCCGCTCGGTGACGTTGGCGAGGGACTAGCAGGGTGGGCGAGGGGGTCGTTCGCGAATATTTCTCGCAAGGGTGAATGGCGGAGGCGATCTCCCTTTATTCTCCCGGAAGTGTTTGGCCATTATGATGACGCCCGTCGTCAAAGGGCGCTGAGATAACGAGTGGGACAGAGACCGACGGGGTAAGTGCGAAAGAGAGAAGGAGAGAAGGAGGGAGGAAAGACGGGAGGGAAGACTGTGCAATATCGGAGCCTGCGAACCGCGATGAAGTAAAACTCGAGCGAGACTTGGGCTAACTCTCGACGAGGCGAGGTGAGGTGAGGTGAGACGAAGCGAGGTAAGGGTTGATCGCCGGCAACGTAGCGTATCGCAAGACCCACCCCCGCCGCCTCTGACGCGCGCGAGGGCGCGGCGCATCGAAACGGCGGACGAGGCTCTGCCCGATTCACTTTGCGTCTTCTTTGTGCCGGCAAACATCGGCAACGAGGCGTGTCGGAGTGGCTGTTTGCAGCGTCAAAACGTCGGAACGGCGGAATCGAGACGGCAAAAGGAGATCGAGGCCAGCCGGGGAAGAGGGGAGGGGAGGGGAAGGGATGTTCGTCGTTGGGTGTATCCGCGGCGACGGGGAATCTCGAGGTCGCGTCGCGCGGTATTTTTCCGACGCGTGGAGCGGCACGCGAGAGCCGCGGCCCCGCGGCTGATAATCGGCGCCGGTGGTGACGCGCCGGTAAATTCCGAAACAGTCTACGATAAATTTGAAAAACGAAAATTGCGCATCGCTCGCGTAATAAACGGCTCCGGCTGGTCGCGGCGCGCGCGCGCGATTTACGAGCCGTTTCGCAAACACGCGCTTCGTCACCGAGATAAATGCGCTCGTGCGCGCATAGCCGCGCGTTTACCGCAGCGACTGTATAATTAACGGACATCTTAACCGTTTATCCATCGGTAACTCTCCGTTCCGCACGAGCAGGCAGACGCCTTCAGACATCGCGTGACAGACGGTCGTCTAGCTCGCGGGCTCTCTCTCTCTCTCTCTCTCTTTCTCTCTTGTTCTCCATCTCCTCCTTCCTCTCTGTCTCGCACACGCGCGCATCGCGATAACGTCATAATGTCATAAGTGAAGCGTGCGAGAGCTTCCCCCCGGCCAATGAAAGCGTTGATCCCCAAATGGAGTTTAGGGTCGCGCGTTAAACAAATGCAACACTCATCCTCATAAGTAGATCCGCGAACCCAGTCTACATCGTCGTCGTTATCGTTAAACACCAGGGGGGTGGTGATGGCGGTGCTGGCGGTGCTGGCGGTGCTGGCGGCTGGTGGCCGAGTTGAAGTATCCCTGATACCCGGCGGCGATTATACGACAACTGTCAAGGACAGAATGCCAGGTCGGGTCGTGGCACATCTGCGCGACCCTTGGTGCTTCCCCGCGCGCGGTCCGACCGGCCGTTCGATAAAACTGTCGTTCCCTTTTACGTCTTGGCGACTGTCGAGGGGAGAAAGCGAGGGAGGGAGGGACAGAGAGAAGAGCAACGTGAGGGACGGATTATGATGACGCGATAACCCCGGAAGCCAGAAGACCGCGAGAGGCTGACCCGGTTTTAACGTCAGACGCAGCCGGCGACGCGTAACGTCGAAAGCCCGAAGGCCTCCTCCGCCGATAGGGCGTCCTCAAGAGCCGGAGAATCCTAGCGAGAGATAAGAAAATCACCGGCGGAACCTCGAAGGGTCGTAAAGTCGCTCGCGCGGCGACAAGGGCCGTGTGTACAAACGTAACGCACGCGCGGACCCGGCTTTATTATTCACCGACCCGATTTCCCATAGCGAACATTTTCCTCACAGTGACTTCAAGAGATTGCTCCTCCAACCGAGGAGGCTCTCCGCTGCCTTCTCCTCCTCCTGCTGGTCTCTTCGTGGTTTCCTCGCGGTCGGTTAAAGGTTTAACTGTTTTCGCACAGTTACTCGCACCGTAAGAGCGAGCCCAGCGACGGCCCAGCCGATGCCGCGAGGGTTGTTTCCGCTGCGCGGGAGAACAGTTCCAATGTTCCGCGACGCCACGCGTGGCGGGCACAAAAGTTACTCGAACTATCGAGCGCCGCGAATTTCGGACGCTTTTTCGGAAAAAAAGCGGAAAAACGTCATGTCCGGAAAGAAGGCCGTCCGGATGTCCGGAATTTTTATCCCGTTTTACACTCCGCGTTTTCCACGCCACGCAACGTTTCGTTCCCCTTGATATTCTTTACGTCGCTGCTGTTGTGCGAAGTAATTTGCGCGAACACGAGGAAAGTATCGTAGAGTCGCGCGCCAGTGGTCACATCCGTTGCAGGTCAGACGCTTGAAGAGCCGCGCGCGCGCATGTCCGTCCACCCGAAATGAGATTCAGCGCAACCGCGCGCGAAGTAGCAGCCGAGGGCGGAAAGTCGCGGAAGGGCGCGCGAGGGAAACTCTCAGCCTCTGAAGAAATTCGCGAAACGCGACGTTACGTCGACAGACGGACGGAGGACCATCCGGGGGCGTACACCGCGTTTCACTGCGACTCGGCTTGTTCGTTTTCGGCCGCGCAGCGCCGCAGCGAGCTTTTGCCGCTTTCGCCGAGAAACGGAGTGCCCTTCGGCGACGTACTTTGCCCGGCGATTGTTCTTTCTGGGGGTCCGCCGGTCTGGCGGTATCGCTGGTGCCGGGTTTCAAAGGCGAAAAAGCCTGCGCGCGGAATCAACAGCACCCACGCACTCCTCCCTCCCCCCACCCCCCCCCCACCCCTCTCACGTTCTCCTCTCTATTTCGGTCTCTTTTTTATTCCCGTCCGTTACGTGGTCGCTGCGCTCTGTTGTATTCCGGAGCGAGCGAAAGCGAAACACTGCGCGCGATGACGAGGACGAGGACGAGGATGACGATGACGACGACGGCGACGGCGATGACGACGACGTAGCATCGTGCGTCAAGCTCCTCTTTTGAAACGCGAAATAAAAACTGCCGTTCCTTTTCTGTGGAATCCATATATATTCAGCCGGCACGGCGGCCCGCCGGTGGAACGAACAAAAAGTCGCGAGGGTAGACCTCGCAACCCTGTTCGTGGATACGAAGTAACGGCGGCGGCGACGGCGGCTAGGTACCCGTGTCCTTTTCATAATTTTCCTCGGCGCGTGAATCTTCCATACGGTCCGCGCCGGCCGACTCGTAAATTTTTAGTAGCGTGCGGAAGAATAAAGAGCGCGCTCTCTCCGCAGAGCTTCGTGGAATTAGTGAAAGACGCCGTAGCGAGTGCACGCGCGCCGGGCCAATGAAAATTGCCGCGTGAGTCTCGGAGAGAGATGTAAGAATCACGGAAATTGGGGAAAAAAAGAGGAAACCGACGAGAGAAGGAGAAAGAGGGAGGGAGAGGAAATCGCGCGCGCGCACAACTTGTGTGTATAACGCCACGACCTTAAATTAAATACTTCACTCGCGGAATTTCTCTCCTCGCGCTAATTTAATATCGAAGATTAAGGGGGGAATTAACGCGCGTAAAAAGGCGCGTCACGGAATATAATCGTAAAGAGCGACGGCGTAACGCCGACGGAACGGTGCTGATGTATACCACGAGCAATTTTTCCGCTCGATAACTAACGAGTCGAGCGTGCGGAGAGCGCGAGCGCGTCGCGCGTCGCACAGTCGCGCACCGCTTCCTAATGCCCGGTTTGATACCGAGGGAACTAATCAAACGTGTCTGTTAATTACTAGCTAAGTGTTACACGGCATATCCATTAGTGATAATTATGTTAACTAAAATCAGAGAACGCGCTCGCTCGCTCGCTCGCTCGCTCGCGCGTGTTAGGGCGGACGGCCACCACCGCCGATGATGTTGAACGCGGCCGGTCCGGCTAAATTATCGCGGACGTCTCTGGTAATTATCAGATAAATATTACACGGCGTATCCATTAGCGACGATCACGCCGCGCCGACTAGATACAGCAAATCATAAACCGACCGATGTGGTTTGCGCGCGCTGGCACGCTATAAATACGCGAAATCCGCGAACCGCTGTATCGCGAAGGCTGTTTACGGATCGCGGGAGCGAGAGAGAGAGAGAGAGAGAGAGAGAGAGAACGAGAGAGAAATTACCACCCGCAATTGTTCTCACGCATTTTGCTACATCCTACCGAGTTAAACCGTCATCGCACGTTTTCTTCACTCGATACGAATCACCCCCCTCCCCCCTCCTTTCTCTGCTTGTCCTTGTCGATGACGGCTCCGTTGCACCATAAGCAGTGGAACAGTCATATCGTTTGCCGAGCCGGAAGCAGAGTTGGGAAGTAACGCGTTACTTGCAACACCGTTACCATCTCGAGTTACTTTCCCAATGGGAAGCTGCCAACGACGTTAATTCCACGTTAGTAACGGTAAGGGTAACGCGGTTACATCCTGCGGTTAACGGTAACGAGTACAATCGTTACACTGATCGATACCTCACACATACATCGCGTAAAAGCGTGTTAATAGGCAGCCGTAGAGCGAATCGTGAAGAGACGATCTTGAAAATCCGGTAAAGAAGGCGATAAAAAACTCACGACTCTCTGAGGTAATGAGTTGAACAGCGACTTTCCGGTGGCTCGCACCTCCGGTGCTCGGACACGCATGTACGTTATCCGGCTGATCAATGATTTCGATCAATCATCTCGACAGCCTGACGTATTACATCATATCGTACTCCATCTCGCGTTACACCCGCGCGCGATGGGGACGATCAGCGGTGCCGGCGAATTTCGGCGTGGCGAACGTTGCGTCCGCGACGTGTCGGCGTCGGCGTCGGCGTCGGCGTCGGCGTCGGCGTCGGCGTCGGCGTCGCACAGTGGATCGAAAGATAGGAAAAAGCGGACATTGTGCTGTTGTGGAAACGAAATGCGACAGCAAAAGCGAAATAATTAGTAATATATAATTGTAAAGTATATACATTATTATTATTATTATTATTATTATTATTAATAATAATATTATTATTATATACATTATTATATTATACATTGTTATTTTGCGATCTTATTTCATGAAAACAAAAATTTTCCGAAAACTTACACTACACGGAAAAAAAATTTAGTTGAATTAACCAATTGACTGGTCGAATATGAACGACCCAGGAATTCTGCTTAAGGTAACCAGAACTCTGTTTAAGTTAACAACATGTCTGATTAACTTGAACAGTTGAAAGTAGTGGTTAACCAGAAATCTTGTTAATTTAAACAGAGTTCTGGTTGCTTCAACCGAAATTTCTGGATCGTTCGTATTCGACCAGTCATTCGGTTGATCCAACACAATATTTTTTTCCGTGTACAAAATACTAAATATAAGCAAAATTAATAGAACATTTCCGAGAAAAATATCTTACACAAGTGATTTTTTACGTAACGAAGTAAAATGTAATGAGGGAAAGATCTGTAAATTCAACAAATATTCACACATGCTTCATAACTAAAAAATTAGTGTTTAAACTGAAACTTATTGCTAAATTTTTATTATGTTTCAGATGGAATATGTAAAAAGAAAATGTTTTATGCTTCTCTATAAATTATACACAAATTGTGATATAAAAAGAACGTAATTCTGAAGTTAATTACAATTTTTGAGTAACACTCTACAGAAAAACCTTCATCTATCTTGCAAAGTTGCACCTAGTTGCAGCTACAATGTTTATATTTATCACGTGAATTACTTTTGGAATAAGTTAAAAACAGTTAGAACTTAGACAATGTTAGACATTTTTGTTAACACTAACTAAAAGTTGCGGAAACGATTTTTTACTCATTATTTCTTAGGAAGCTTGTAGATAATACAAAAATACGAAACAAGTCTGTATAATCAGAATTTTTTAAACTTAAAAGATGTGCGAATTATCGGAAAAAGATCATATTTTAATCTGTTGACTTTCGTAAAAGATATCGATATAGAAAATTGTACGGTAAAGGATGTTGGGAAATGATATTGTACGAAGTTCAACTTCTAATGTAAATTTTATTTGAAATTTGAAAAGATTTCCACAAAACTCAATTAGTTTTCCATTTTATGATTCATTTACTGATAATAAGTGCAAAGAAAAGTCCAAATTGCATTAAATTATTTTTAAGCCAATGTCCGCTTTTTTATATAGTTCGACCCACTGTGCGTCGGTCCGGTGAAGGGTCGAGAGCAGCGTCGGGGTCAAGCTGAAATCAGCTGCAGAAGTTAACGATCGATTTTTTCGTGATTCCAAGACGTGACTCCCACCGTCTATATCCGAAAGATATTACGCAGAGTCCACGACCTGAGCAACGACCACGCTGCTCAGCTTGTGTCATACTCGGGTCGATGTATCCATAGATCGAGTCGAGTACGATGCCGACTGAATCAATAACCGGCCCGGCACCTGCGCGATATCTCCCAGACATCAAATCGATATGTAGATATCGGCGAAGTGTCACGCGAGTCTGTCGTCAATGCAGCGCGTCGATAGCAATAAAGAATCGGGTCTTCGGCGGGCCGAGCGGTCCGGAAAATCATCATCGACATTGATTCGATCGCCGACTTGTGAACCTGGGCGAAATCTCGCGCGCGTCCGTCCGTCCGACGCGTCGTCCTGATTTCACGCCGGCGGTTTTCCATTTCCGAGCGGCGCGCATCCGGTCTTCCTGCTCGCCGCTTCTTCCGCCAGTGAATCCGCGTTTCCGTTTTTCGCGACGCGTTGAATGGCACACACGTACACTCATGTGCGGACCAATCGTCGCCTCTCTCTCTCTCTCTCTCTCTCTCTCTCTCTCTCTTCGTGCGCGACGACGGGCTTTCGCGCGGTGATAAAGCGATTACGCGATCCCTTTTTCGCTAAGGGCGCGCCTCGCGCTAAGGACGGACGCGCGTTCTTAGCGCAGATTTAATTTTGCGCGGCGAACAAAAGACAGCGGTCGGCGTGGCGCGGCGACGACGAAGAAAACGCGGGAAACGTAATAAAGCCGATATGGCCCGACGACAGATTGGAAAGTAACCGAACGACTGTCCCGCCTAAAAGAAATCGGACAACAGTCGAATGGGGGTGAAAGGAAACGAATGGACGGAAAGAGAAACGGCCGGTGCGAAAGTGGCGAAAAGAGCGAGGAGGCGAAGCGCGGCGTCGGCGGACGGCAAATTGAAGCTCGCGTAAGTGGAAAGCGAATTTGGACTTTCTTGTTGTGAAAATAAGATCATGGAAAATTATTGGGTGTCGTAACGGGTCGCAGCGCGCCGCGTTTCTATCTCGCGCGAACGACAACGATGACGAGGACGTAGAGCGAGGGAGAAAGAGGAGGAGGAGGAGGAGGAGGAGGAGGAGGTGCGAAAACGCGACGCAGCGCAGACGGCGCGAGAACGGCTCGCGTAACGAGCAAATTGGAAACCGCTTTGCCGGGGTATTACGAGAGAGAACCCGAGATGCCGTTTCGATAGTTCGACGGCACGCCGTCGCGTCGCGACTCGCTTGATTTTCCCCGAGATGATCCGAGCGATCGAGGCCGCTTTCCCGCGGGCTGAAGATCACTTGCCGGGACGCTACATTTAGTCGCGAATATACTCATCTCGGAAGTAACTTGTTTTGTGTTCAGCCGCGCCCGCGCTCGGTTTTCACGGCGGTATTGTAACGTTCGCACGCGACGATAATCGTCGAGCTTTTTGAGTATCACGTTGCGATTATGAAATCTGACCGTGCAAACCGGCGCGCGCCGCCCGGCTGTCCGCACGTTTTTAATTAAAACGCGACGCTTAATGAAGGGCCACGAAGGATTTCGGCCACGGACGCGCTCGCGAGCGAGCGAGCAAACGCGGACGCAAGAGCGATTATATATTCGTCGATTTTCCGTGCCGCGGACAAATGATCGAGGCGAGCGCGCATTTACATAGGCCGCGTATGCATTTAGTAGTCGTCCGCGAGGGCGTTTAATTTATTTTCCCCCGGTAGCGCGCGGCGGTGAAATTAAATTTAGGCATTTGTTTACGCACGCGGCGTACTGCGCGACGAGATTATCGGCCGACGCGTCGCGTCGCATCGACTAAGCGCGAAAAAGAGAGAGAGGGTGGCCCAGTTTCGTCCCGTCGAAAATGTTGCACCGCGAAAATGCGAGCGAACGTGTCGCGCTTTCAGACATTTCGCGAATTTGTGGTCGTTCGCGCTCGCGTCCGATTAAATTAATAGATTATTCCGTTTACCGTTGCGAGCTACCGCGGCGTCGTCCGCTCGTCCGTCTTAGCGATACGGAAGTAATAACAAGCCGGAAGACGGTGGGAATAGTCTTCAGCGAGGGTGGAGCTGACGAGCCCACCAGCGTTCGTTCGTTCGTTCGTTCGTTCGTTCGTTCGTTCGTTCGTTCGTTCGTTCGTTCGTTCGTTCGTTCGTTCGTTCGTTCGTTCGTTCGTTCGTTCGTTCGTTCGTTCGTTCGTTCGTTCGTTCGTTCGTTCGTTCGTTCGTTCGTTCGTTCGTTCGTTCGTTCGTTCGTCATTCTGTCCTCACTCGGACTAACGTCACGACCCGCCCGGCGATGGTAATCAATTTGCCGCTCTAGCGCGGCATTAATAATGTCAACATCTTGGTTCCACACTCCCGAAGAATAATATTGTCCCGCAATTACTCCTCAGTCCGCGGACAGCAAAGACAGACGGAGGATGGCTGAATTGCGCCATGGCAGCGGCCTCGCTCCGAGTGTTTGTACACGGTGAACGATAAATTTCTGTCATCCCTCAACCGCCCGGAAACGATGCAAATAGAGATGCAAATGCGAACTCCCATTTACGCGCGTAAAATTAACTTCGCGTTATGCTCTTCTCTCCTTCCTCTTCTCTCTTCCCCCCCCCTCTCTCTCTCTCTCTCTCCTTCTGTCTCTCTCTCTCTTTCTCGCTTTCTCTCTGTCATTCGTGATACAAATGCATATCGCTCGCGATCGATGAAGAATCGAGGACCCCAGCAGTCATCATGATGCCGAAGAATTCGCGAATCCGCATCGTTGTTCAGCCCGTCGAGAGCGCGA
Organism: Harpegnathos saltator; assembly: GCF_003227715.2. NCBI lineage: Eukaryota > Metazoa > Arthropoda > Insecta > Hymenoptera > Formicidae > Harpegnathos > Harpegnathos saltator. The sequence goes on along the minus strand of NW_020229877.1, from coordinate 1,002,548 downwards.
TATCGTCTGCGGCAGAATTCGACGAGAATTTTTCGTTCCTTTCCTCTCTCTTTCGTCTTTTCTCTCTTCGTCAATGCTTTGTTCCTTTTGTCCGAGCAATTCAATAACTAAATTGCTTCCACCGTTTTTTGGATGTGTCTCTCTCTCTCTCTCTCTCTCTCTCTCTCTCTCTCTCTCTCTCTCTTTCTCTCTCTAGCAAGCAAATAATGTACATTATTGTAACTGTAAAGAAGGTTAATAAACCTCGGGATAAGAGAAGACTCTAACTCTCACTAAGTCGCTCGAAGACAGGAAGATGTTCAATGATGAAGTCTATCGACGCGACACGCATAGAACTAGGTCGGATTTTGCGTGAGCGCACGCTCATGTGCGCCGTCGTATAGTTGCGCTCAAACACGAACAGGAGAGAGCAAAAACACGGAACGTACTTATCCGCTTCTGCTCGCTCATGCTGCCACCGCCACCGCCGCCGACGACGGCGGCGGTGGCGGTGGCGGCGACGCGCCGCGCCGGCGGTAGTTGAGGGTAACTTCGCTCGCGAGGGATGCTCACTGACGCGAAATTTTGTTGGTTAATTTTCCCAGAGTCGCATTAGTCGCGCGCGCATGCATCTACGCAATATCGCGCGAAACGACGCGGAAAATGTCGGGATGGATAGAAAAGCGCTCGCGAGTACGGATGTGCCGCGAAGGCAACATCTTCGATCCTGTCCCCGCGGACCGCGACGCATCCCCGGTCTCTCGCTCACCTATTTGACGATTCGAACTCTCGACGTGGGCTCGCGGCGAACGAGCGAAGGAATTCAAGGTGAGGTGGAGGAGAGAGAGCGGGAAAATTCGATGCGGGACTCACAAGTGAAATTCATTTCCCGGCGGAATTCATTAACGGTGTAGTAACAAGCGGCCGCTAACTTTAGGCCATGCAATTACCGCGGCCGGTTTCGCGGATCGCATGACAAGGCTTTTTAGTTAACAACGTCGTCGTCGTCGTCGCCACTGCCGCCGCCGCCGCCGCTGCCGTCGTCGTCGTCGTCGTCGTCGTCGTCGTCGTCGTCGTCGTCGTCGTTTAGCGACGTAGAAACGTGGCTTCCTCCGCGCCGTAGACGACGACGGGGAGACGGTAATAGGCCATAATTGCCTCTAATGAAATATAATCATTGTTTCCACGCCGCTCCGCACGGCGCGTTCCGTATTAAAGCGATCTCCGAAACTTTGTTTTTGAGTTATTTATGAGATTAACGTGTAATGAAATATAGTCTCGTTTACGAGCAAATATGCTCGCCGATGCGAGCGAGCGAACGAGCGAACGAAAGAGCGCGCGGGTGCGTTAAGGAATATGTATATATATATATGTGTGTGTGTATATATATATATATAGGCGGAAGTTTATTCCCGTGTAAATTCCAGCGCGACCAAAATAATTACTATTGCAAATCCCGAGTATTAGCATTACACGCGGCCGCGGGTCGCCTGTGGAAAGTCGCAGCGGCGCGCGATAAATAACGTCCGGCCCCGTCGATACGTGAGAATTTATCAGTTTTCCATCTCTTCCCTCCTCTTCCTCCTCCTTTTTTCTGCCGCTTTTTTTGTTCGCTCCATTCCGCACACGAACGGCGGGGCTCTCATCGGGGAAAACGCCTGACAAATTTATCTGCCACTACCGCCGCTCTCTAAAGGACAGCCGTACGTGTACCACGTAGGCACCTATCGATCCTGTCGAGTATGTGAGGACACGTTTCTGCTTTCGGGGCGTAGCGCCGGACCAAAGTACGCGCTCGCGTAATCTTGAACTGGCAAATGACCGGTAAAAGTCGACATTGTAAAAGTGTTGACGTGTGTGCGCGAGAGAAAGAGAGAGAGAGAGAGAGAGAGAGAGAGAGAGAGAGAGGGAGAGGGAGAGAGAGAGAGAGAGAGAGAAGTGGAAAAGTGCACGAGATATGATGTTGAGGAATGAAAATGTCCTTATGCTTCATTATTGCCCAATGTATTACCGAGGAATCTCGGAGGTTCGAAGACGATAAGGCGCGAGTAGGGGGGGGGGGCGGATTAATTCGAAAATTATGCGACGACAGCCGCGCTTCTTAACGAGGCACCGTTTTCCCGCGCGAGAAAGCGTGCAATTAATCTCCTGAATCTCTCGATTCGTATCTGTTTAATTATCCTCCGCCCCACCGTCGTCCCCGTCGTCGTCGTTGTCTAGTCATCGCCGTCTACGCAATTATTCCGCCGGGATTCGGCTTTATTTAATTATCGGCGGTCGCGCGCGCGCGCGCGCGATTCCGGCCCGACGCGCTCGGTTCGATTTTCAACGGGACCCGCTCGCTGCCGGGACGAAAACGACGCAAATCCTAATCCGATCCTGATAATCGTTTGTTCGCGCCGGCACACGCAAGGCCGCGCGGGACGTACACGGCGCGCGGATCCGGGCTTACCGGATAAACCGTAACGAATCATCGTCCCCTCCGCGCGCTGCCGCGTTTCCGCTTCTTCCGCCGGCGGGCGCGAATAAAAAAAAAAAACAGAGAGAGAGAGGGGGAGATCGCGGCCGATGGTGCGTCGGTGAGTGCGCGTGTTTGTTATTATTCACAACAGATGAATCCCAGGATTTGGAAGAATCCTCCTCCCCGTATCTAACGCTCGCCTGAATCGGGAATTTCTCGCGCGCTCTGCGATCGGCGAGATTTCCACCGATTAATACGGGGCAAGGGGCGGGGGGAAGGGCGGGAGGGAATGTAAACGCGAGTGAGAAATTCCGCTGCCGAGTGTCCTTTGATCATTCACTAACTACGGTTAACTCGGAATAATGAAACTGGCGCTTACGCTCACTTCGGTTCGCCTTAATTAGTGCCGTAATTAAATGGAAGTTTGAGCAGCGCGAATGGAGCGACCCGGCGCTTTCTCTCTCCCTCTCTCTCTCCCTCTCCCCCTCTCTCTCTCTCTCTTTCTCTCTCTCTCTCTCTCTCTCTCTCTCCCTCTCCCTCTCCCTCTTCCTCTCCCTCTCTCTCTCTCTCACTCGCGCGCGCGCGCGCCAGGAACGCCGCGGACTGCAAGCGGAGTCCGTGGAAATCTTCGATGTACTCGACCCCGAAAGCCTCCCCCCCCGGTGCGCAGCCGGTTGCTTCTTACACGCACGACTTGATTCTCCATCGAACTCTGCCATGCAGCATTAGATGCCATCACGTAGATGTATATACCTGCTGATTGCAGCCTCGCATACGTAAATATACGTACGTCTCGGCGGGGCAAAGTTTTTGAGTCTCTCTCTTGCCCGGATTCTGGATATTTTATTGACTACTCGCCTCCCCTTCCCTCCTTCCTCGAATCTCCGAGTCCGCGAATCTTGCGCGAAAACTCGCGCCCGCGCGAGCCTCAAATAATCGAGCCTGAGAAACTGAAATTCATTTTCCGCGACGTTGCAGCGATTCCCGACGTCGATAAGCGCGATTGGATCGAAGGGAGGTGGGGGGATTTTTCTTCCGCGTCATTCGAAATATCGAAAGGGAGAGAGATTTTATTTTTCTTTTATTCGCAAGAGCGGGGTTAGATTATTCGGATTACTTTGGATTATTTGTCTAAGCGTTCGCGCGTAAAGGGTTCACGAGGAAGAGCGTTAGAACGGGGAGTAATCGAAACGTGTCGATGAAATGAATTCGAGCGACTTGGGCGGTTGGGGATCCAATCTCGTGCAATGATTCTCTCTCGTCGGGTCTCCCCCTCCCCTTTTGACTTCGCCCTCTTGCCATAGTCCGCGAAGCTAAAATGTAGATGCAGCAGCCGAGTCGTGAATATTTACCTCGCATGTGAATAAATATGAAGAACCCGTGGACACACGCACATACACACACACACACACACACACACACACATACACGTATACACGCATATGCATTTCATACAAGACACAGTCGAATAGCTTTTGTTACCTCACCGCTCTTGCTCGTAAGGTCAACATTATCCACGCGTGTAACGTTGATCGCCCGCATATTTCTCGCGCTGAAGCATACACATGCGGAGAGAAGGGGAAAGAGAAAGAGAGAGAGAGAGAGAGAGAGAGAAGAGAGAGAGAAGAGAGAGGAGAGATGCAGACACACACAGACAGGCACATATACATATGCGCTCACTGCGCCACGTCCGCCTTCGGCGAGGAGAAGTCGGTAACCCAAAACGGTAACAAATGCTCCCCCTCGTCGCGCTCACGTCCTCGGTTTTGCTCACGGCTGGCAAAGTTGCCCCGGATCGGACAAATCGCGGGCACCTGAGGGAACGTGTCGGCTGGCGGTAAACTGGACGGTGTCGCGAGTGGAAGTAGCTCGTTAATGGCGAAAGTTCCGGGCGGGCGAATCGATCGTCCGAGAAAACAAGCGTACGCCGTGTCCCCGATAACGTCGACGGAACAGAACGTGACACGAGGGTGGCTCGACGCGCGGGCCTCCGTCGGTGGGTCACAGTTGAGCGCGCCCGCCGTCGCCGTCGGCTCGTCCTAATGTCTTTTTGATATTCTACGTGCAGCGCGAAGCGCGCGCGTGCGCTCGCGGAGAGTGCGCGATCGATCTACAGCACCGCCGCGGACTCGCGCCGCTCCGGGAAACGCGAACTCCGAGAACGCGATGCTTGACCGCGCGAGCTTTAGCATCATTTATAAGCGAATACGAGCCGGATTCTAAGGGAGCCAGCCGGCCGGCTGATGGGGTCGGAACCGGAGGGTCCGGAAACACGAATGCCGGAGACTGCGAGCTCGACGTCCGAAATCCGCCCACGTCTCGGGAAATTATAATCACGAGGCCACTCTCCGTGAGATTTGTCTGTTGCGAGGCAACGCACTGTGCCGCGACGCGCTTTTCTCGCTGGAAATCCCGCTCTTGAGAAATTGGACCCGTATCGGTCCTTCGTGCATCACTTCCACGTTCACATTAACATTCCGCGACGCTCCTCCCCGCCGCTATGTCGCGATACCGCTGTGTCTCGCGCGGCGGCGGTGAAGGAGTTAAGCGAAGAAATCTACGAGATAAATTTCGAGCACGAGCCACTGTTCTTCTCTCCTGTCGGCAACGAGAGAGCGAGCGAGAGGGAATGAGCGAACAAGAGGAGGTGGGAAACTTTCCTGATACGCGCGTGGATCGCGCGCGTATTAGGTTGCGCTCGTCGAAACGGCGCCCGGGGAGAAAGCGACGGCGGTACGAACGAGCGGTATCCGCGGAGAGGAAGGTATGTTGCAAGCCGCACGTAACGCCCTTTTGATATTCTCCTTAGGAGCGTCTACGTGATCGCTCGTGATCGAAGGCTGACGTGAAACTGCGCGCGCTACCATCCGCCGCGCCATTACATCTCTCACGGGGGGATCTCCGGGGAGGCCGTCGCTCGATTTCCACCATCGTCTAGCGAAACGACCCTGGCGAACGTCTTCGTCCGACTCTCGCCCTCGTCGCCCGCGGTTCTTACACGGTTTCCTCGTGAACATCGCAACCGAGAAACGACGGCGATCCGGTGCGCTCGTCTTCATCGAGCGCTACGCGTTCTCCTCTCTCTCTCTCTCTCTCCCTCTCTGTTGCCAGCCGAGCAAATGGCCTCCGAAGCACCAGGTCTTGTCGAGAATTGCCGCCCCGGGAAAACAGTTATGGTCTCGGGCTTCGATCCGTTGATAATTCCACTAATCGCGAATGAGCGCGCGGACCTCGGAAACTGCGACGTAAAACTGCAACGCTGCTGCGCAGAGCGAGAGAGACAGAGAGAGAGAGAGAGAGAGAGAGAGAGAGAGAGAGAGGGAGAGGGGGAGAACAACGAAGCGCACCGAAGATGCGTATATACACCCTGGGTCGAGGTGAATCCGTGATATATCCACCCCCGACCCTCAACCCTCCGCCACTCCTCGAACATTTAGATCCTCGCGTCGTAAAATCCTTACTCGGAGAGATCCCAGGATCCCTCAATCTTTATAACACTCGAAAGCCCGGCCGTTCCGAGATCTCTCTCGGCTTTGTCTGCCTCCTTCGGCTACCTCGCGATTCCCCTCGCGAGCCCCGGGGTTTCCTCGTTGGCCGACGATCGCGCGTGAAACGCCGCGGGACTGCTTCCTCCTGTTCCTTTTCCTTTTTTTCCTTCTTCTCCGTTCCTCCTGGATTTCGGCGGGTAAATCGGCAAGAATAACAAGACATGTTCGCGCAACTTTGCAGCTGGGTGCGATTTTACTTGCGGAGATGATGGAGAGAGAGAGAGAGAGAGAAAGAGAGAGAGAGAGAGAGAGAGAGAGAGAGAGAGAGAGAGAGAGAGAGAGAGAGAGAGAGAAGGGGAAGGGTGGCGGCAGAAAGAGGGAAAAGAGGGACGACGATGCTTCGCGGTCGGAGGAGATCGTGACTGCGCGACGTTGCACTTTTCAGATGCAATTTCGCGTCTCGCCGTCGCAGCAGCCGCGTCGCGCGCAACTGCTAATTGTAACCCAGGCGAATAATTGTTATTTCCAGTAAATGGCGCGCCAGAACTTTCAGACATTAACGATCTACCGGCGGGGGCGGCTCCTGCAGCTTCCGCCGCGGCTGCTACATTTCGACGTATCGCGCTTTCGGCGTCCGAAAAACTTGGCCATTAGCAAAATCGATCCGGCCGCTCGCAATGTCGCTCTCGAGCGAGGAACGATTGTGACTAACGATACAACGCGCGCGCGTATCGAACGTCGGAAATGCGCGAGGACCCGCGAGTAATACGCGAGGCCGGGTTTGATCCACCCGACTAGAAATTTGTCCCATGGTCCTGATCAGGTTAACCTCATTTGGACATCAGGTCCCAAAAAAGGTAATACTATCGGGTAATACTATCCTAGTAAGTCATGTAACGCAGCGTGGATATCAGGACCTTAGTAAGGATTCACAGTCAGGTCCTTATTGAGTTATCCTTATTACGTTTTTTTTTTCAAATTATGCCTCCTGATTACTCGCCACGGCTATATTGGATGATGACATTAGGAATAACAAATGACACGCTGAGAATTCTTTCATGTCATTTCCAAATAAAAAGACATTTGCATGAAATAATATTTTAGATCGCTTGAATATACTTGTAAAATGTTTCGGAAAAGAAACATAAAATGAATATCATAAAATCATAAAGTATCACAAGGTGACAAGACATAAAGTAGTGTTAAAGAGGAAAGTTGCATGTCGCGTTAATTTTACAATTATTTATTGACTACTGAAAAAAGATAGTTTTTATAGCATTTTACAAATATATTCAAGTGATCTGAAGTGTTTTCTCAATGCAAACATCTTTATATCTGGAAATGACACCCAAAAATTGTTCTGTTAAAACTTGATAATGCAAATCATATTAGGTACAATGAATAAGGACCTGATTAACTGAACCATATTAAAACCATACACTAGGTTGGTACATTAAAGTCCTAATGTGGACCCAATCATTATAACCTTATAAAGGTCTTCCTTACTATTAGGTCAATCGGAAAGTTCCGTCCGTTTTCTTGCAAAACGTATGGCTTTATTTAAGAAACAAAATTAAAAAGTACACCAATCAAAGTATTGTCCGTCGTTAGCAATGACTTTTTCCCATCTTTTGGTCAGCAAGCGAGTTCCGCGGCGAAAGAATGACTCATCTTTGGAGGTTATCCAGTCAGAGACCCATTTCTCGACGTTTTCATAAGAATTGAAGCATTCCTCAGCAAGCGCGTGTGCTATCGACCGAAACAAGTGGTAGTCGGAAGGGGCACAGTCTGGTGAATAAGCCGCATGGGGTAACACTTCCCAGCGAAGTGCTTCTAACGTTTCCTTGACAGATTTTGTGACGTGAGGCCGAGCGTTGTCATGAAGCAAAATCACTTTATGCTGTCCCGTTTCATATTTTCGTCGTTTTTCGTGCAATGCTCGGCTCAAACGGATCACTTGTTCTCTGTAGAGATCCCCTGTGACTGTTTGACCACTTTTCAACAGCTCATGGTACAGCACACCCTTCTGATCCCACCAAATACAGAGCATTGCCTTCTTTACGTGGATATTCCGCTTTGGCGTCGATGTTGAGGCTTGGCCGGGATCGCAAATAGTTCTTCGACATTTGGAGTTGTCAAAATAAATCCATTTTTCATCCCCAGTGATGACACGATGTAAAAACCCTTTTCTTTGTTGCCTAGCAAGCAGAATTTCGCAGATGGTTTTTCGCCTTTCAATGTCTCTTGGCTTCAATTCATATGGGACCCATTCTCCTTCCTTGTAAACCTTCCCTAAGGCTTTCAAACGATCGGAAATGACAGATTGAGCACAATTTAATGCTTCTGCAAGTTGCTTTTGCGTTTGACATGGGTCTTCGTCCACCAATGCCTGCAATTCTTCGTCTTCGAATACTCTTGGCCGCCCGGAACGCTCTTTGTCCTCTACATTAAAATTACCAATTTTAAAGCGTCGAAACCATTCTCTGCATGTTTTATCGGTAGAAGCATTATCACCATTAACTTCTACAAGCATTCAATGAGCTTCAGCTGCAGTTTTCTTCCAATTGAAGCAAAAGATTAACACTTCGCGCAAATGACGCTTATTTGGCTCAAATTTCGACATTTTCGATATTTTCGATCAAAAACAATGTTATTGATGCGAACGTATACTTTTGTATACTGAATGTTATTGACAGATGTCAAAACAAACTATTAAGCTTCGTTTAGACCTTAGAGGTTAACGACAGGTTAACAGTTCTAGCTATAGCTACTTGTCGTTAAACGGACGGAACTTTCCGATTTACCTAATAATTTGTCGTTAGGACATTATAAGGACTGACTTACTTAGGATTACCTTTCATTCAGCCTATTAGGTCCTTATCAATGTTAGTAGGTGAACCTGATCAGCATTTCTAGTCGGGAAGTTGCGCCGGACTCTGCGGAATTTTAAGATTCGGGGAGGGGGGGGCGTAGAAATATCGAGGGGGAGAATTATCCCGCTCGCGTGCGCGTTTTTGAACGCGTAATTGAACGCAATCGCCCGATGCGGCGCGCACGTGTGCGCGAAGTCACCTGTCGAAAACACACACCAGCGGAAACAACTGCGCGACGCGACGCGACGCGACGCTTTTCCACCCCTCTGTCTCTTTCGCCCTTTGCCAAGGTAGCGTTTAATTCCGTTGAAGCGCACGCGGTTCTTAAATGAAACGGCGGTAAATTCGCAATTTTCCGGGAAAATCGCGCGAGATAATCGCGTTTCACGAGCGTTTGACTGGCGCGGGACGTGCGAGAGCACGCGGACGACAGCTCGTATCTCATCGGTACGCATCCGCACAAACACGATTGGGGATGAATAAAAAATGGTACGGCGAGCGAATGATCACGAACGAGGATAGCGAGCGCGTACTCTTGCTGCCGGCTGTGTACGCTGCGCGTGCGTATATTTCGCGCGCCGCGAGGAAAAAAATTGTGCTCGCTCCCTCCCTCTCTCCCTCCCTCTCTCTCTCTCTTTCTCTCCCTCCCTCTCTCTCTCTCTTTCTCTCTCTCTCTCTCTCTCTCTCTCTCTCTCTCTCTCTCTCTCTCTCTCTCTCTTTCTCTCTCTCTCTCTCTCTCTCTCTCCCCCCGTTATATATTCCGGATAATCGCTATCTCGTTTTTATCAAATTAGTTGCGCGAGTTCGTATTTCATGTGGCGCGTGCACGCTTTGCCCGTCATTTTTCTCCGAGCGCAACTCGATTTTTCTGCGGACTTTTAACATTTGTTTATTTAAATGCTTATGATATAGCGTGCGCATAACGCGATAACGCATTGAGCGAGGTAGATGGAGAGGAAGAGAAGGAGAGAGGCGGAGAGAAGGAGAGAAAAAATCTATTCCATATTTCCATGTGCAATAAAAAGGCCGAAAAAGCTTTCCGGTTTAGTCGTCTTATCGACGGAAGCTTTTCACCTCCCGAAATTCCCTCTCGAAATTAAAAACACCGCAGGGACATTTATCGCGTTATTTCGTTGAAAAGCAAGCGAGGTAATACGCGAGACGTCTGTTCGTATACCGTAGCTGTGGCTGTCGCGAGATCGATTAAAGCACAAAGTCGCATTCGTCGAGGAATTGCGTTTCGTTATAGACAACGTTCACCGGGAAATTATTTACACACGCGAGCGTTCCACTTCTGTGCGAGATCGTCGCAGCGCGGCACACCGAATTTATACTCCACTTTGCTCCCCGCGTACACACACACACACACACACACACAATTTATTGCTCCAACTTAATTAATTTGTGATTCTATTTTCCTCATTTCCGGCTCGCCTATAAAATTCGTTAAATGTCGTATCTCCCGAGAATAATTCGTTATTATTCGTTTCGCCGAGCTGAGCGACATTTGCTGCCGGCTGCAAATGCACCCAAAGTGCTCATGATCACGTGGCGAGGTTAATTCGTATCTCGCTTATAATGCGCGTGGTCTTAAATAATAATGCAATGTTCTTAAACGGTGGTGTGAACAAATTCTGTATGGGAAATAATCGTGGCGTGAGCACGTTCGGTGAAACAGCGATCGGCGGCAGCAAGGAGAGACCGGGAGAGAAAGACAGAGAAAGAGAGAGAGAGAGAGAGAGAGTGCTTCGTATTTCATTACGCACAACAAATATATTCAACGTGACAAATACTGGCCGTATCGTATATCCTCCTCCGATCAGCGCCCTCCATGTATGTATATTTATATACTTACATATACTTACATATATTCGCGGAGTTAATAAAACACGATGAGCTTTTTGCGCACAACCTAATTTATATATATATATATATATGTATGTATATGATAGACCATGAATTAGGTGTGCAAAACGTTCATCGTATTTTATTACCCTCGCGGCCGAAACGAGGAATAAATAAAAGAGCGTGGACGCGCGCGCGCGCGTGTAGAGGCAAAACGCCGGACGACCGAATGAAAGGTACGCTTCTATAAATTTCCAAATTAACACCGACGTCGTTTCCACGAGCGCGTGTGGGAGGGAAAAAAATAAAAGTCCACGCATGGGTGGCCGTGCGTATATTTATCCGAGCGCCGTGTGCGCTCGTTACGGGCGGGCCGACGTTATTGTTCCATTTTCGATAAAAGCGCACGACGGAATAAATAAAAACGTATTATTAGCGCTTAGCAAATATGAGACTCTGAGAAAAACAAACGTGCCGTCACCGAGCGTATAATGTATATACATATGCGCGCGCGCGCGCACGCACGCACGCACGCACGGCGACGGAAAATTGGGTGCGGCGGATTGCGCGCGGCCATCGGAGCGCAATGCGTACACATGTTCGACGGGTGTTTCGCGTCGCAAATATGTTTAACCTCAGTCAATCCCGTTGACGACCGCTCCATAAAATTATCGGTAATTCTAATATTGACCGATCGCGCGCGCGACGTGCCAACAACACGCGTTAGCGCCAGCGTTCGCGCACATCCGAGGTTCTCAGTGTTTTTCACTGAAAAATTATGCGTTTTTAAACGCATGAATATTGAAGAGCGTGCACCACGATATTCAGACAGACATATACACTCGGTTTTTCGTATTCCGGTACTTGAAAAGCAGACGGAAATAATCGCGAAGACTGACAGGGCGCGCTCAATGTTTCTCGCTAGCGAGATCCTCCCGTGGATTACGCAAACACATTTAGCATATTTCAGCGCGAAGATCGCATCTGCGATTCCCTCGTTCGACAAAACGCGCATAGGGACGATCAGCGAGCGACTTCGATACGCAGACTTCGATAAAGTGCGACGCCGCGAAGAAGTTAGATAATTTCGAAGGAGGCCGGCCTCGTCGTCTTCGCCGTCATCAACGTCGTCGTCATCGACGTCGTCTTCGCCGTCATCGACGTCGTCTTCGCCGTCATCGACGTCGTCGTCGTCGTCGTTGTCGTCGGCGGGCGGCAAGATTGTAATTTCATTCATGTTATACGCATATCGCAAATTGTTTTTACCGCGCGGCCCGGCGCCGCCAACGGAACACAACGCGCCGTAACCGCATTATGTCCGGCGATAGCGCTCGCGCATTTTACGAATTATAGAGCCGCGTTTGCCTCCCGCTTCGCCGCGGGGTTGCCTCGTACGTTGTCATGTGCGCGAGCGAGAAAGGCTGGCCGTCGTCGGCGTCGTTCCGCGGCCTGCGTTGCGGCCGCGTTAAGACCGTATCACACTAGCGACACACTAGTGGCTGCGACTGCGATTTCTTGTTTTCCAATCACACTTGCGATTGGCGATCGCGGCTACGGCTAAATACTGTTAACGTACTGTCACACGTACAATCCCAGAGAAGGGGTTTACACTCGACGAGATCTACTAAATAATAATCTATTTCCTTATTAAATTGTTTTGACATTTAAAAAAAAGTATGCAACACAAAACACTAGATATAACCTTATTCTAATGATCACCGACTTTTACATACTATTAAATAAATGTGATTATGACGAGAGCGCGTCACGTGATTATACGGAGTTCTGTGATTGGTTGCGACTGCGGCTGCGACTCGAAAAATGGACAGCCGTCCAAACGACAGTCGTGAGTCGCCGCTTTCTGATTGGTCGAATAAGAATCGGAATCGCGATCGCAGCCACAGCCGTAGCCGTAGTCGCAGTCGCGAGTCGCTAGCGTGATACACGCATTATTTCGACGGCGACGGCGGGAGTCGAAATAATAGCGGCGCCCCAAGCGTCCCTTTTCGCCGCATCTCAATTCGCGGACATTATTCGCGTATAATCTTTTTCCGATAATTTCAGCCCGATGTACGGGCGAAGAGAGCGACTCGCGTTGTGCAGGCCGCGATGCAATTCCCGCGCAGCCTTAAGAGGATATCGGTGAGCCGATTACTTTATTTATTTCCGCGAGTTATATAATTATTCTTTTCCTTTCCCCTCTCTTTCGTTTTTTCTTTCCCGAAATTATATCGGTAATATCGCGTGGTTTTCCATGCGGGCGAATTTATCCCGCCGAGAGGACGCGAGACGCCCTTGAATGCGCCGGCAAGGGTGGAAGGAAGAGGAGGAAGCGTAGCGCGAAATCACAGATCGCTCATCGAAGGTTGGGGCGGTCCCGTTTCTGTTTTCATTTCCTCAGCCGCGCTAAGGAGGGAGAGAGAGAGAGAGAGAGAGAGAGAGAGAGAGAGAGAGAGAGAGAGAGAGAGAGAAAGAGAGAGAGGAGAAACAAGGAGTTTTCGACGTGTCGATTAATCGCGTTTAAAAGCGGCGGTGAGGCCGCGCACTCGCGCGTTAATCTCGAATCGCTGCAATTTCAGGCATCGCGCAGATGGCACGATCGGACTGCCTCGCCCACCTGTAGAGCCGTTTTTGCGCGAAAGTCACGAGTTTCTTATGTTCGTTCGCTCACGTACGAATCGCGGCGCGGCCCGGCGCGGACGTTTTTACGACGACACCTCTCTCGCCTCTCGCGCACGTACCCGCCGCGCGATCAGAGTCGCATTATGCGCCCGACCGCTTAAATTGGATCGTCGTCGCAGCGCTCTGCGCTTTCCGCGAGCAAACTTTAAATGCATGGCGTCGTTTGCACGATGAGCGCCGACGAGGACGAGGACGGCGCGGCGGCGTTCGTTCCTTGAAATATATAGAGCTTGGCTTATTCGGCATGGAGATAGAGAGAGAGAGGGAGAGAGAGAGAGAGAGAGAGAGAGAGAGAGAGAACCGCGCGAAAAAGCGCGACTATAAAAATTGGGAGATGCGAGGGGGGCGGAATTGATTCGATTCTCGAAATCCTATCTCGATACTCTCCCGGGGAGTGAAGTAGTTGCCGAAAGAGGAGCTTTATCTGGGCACCCCAGAGAGTAAGAGAGAATAAAAGAGCGAGAGAGAGAAAGAGGGAGGGAGAGAGGGCGCTAAGGGAGGGGGAGATCTCCGAATCGCGCGGCGTATACACACACGGGGACTCTTCGCAAACACGCCCGACTCGCATAATCCCCTCGCGACCGTGTCCATGAGCGTTTATCACGGCGACACGGGATTTTCGTGGGGATTAATACGATTTCGCGGTAATTGGAAGTGCGAGCGTGCCGGACGGAATTACATTCCCCGCAGCGATCGAGCGCCGCGGAAACGGGCGGCGGCGAGGGGGCGGGGTGAACCCGAAGGCGCGATCTGAGAGTTCGCCGTTTCGTCTAAATAGTATCGCGACACGGGCGCCACGTTAATTATCGGAAAGGATAAGCCACTGTGTTGCGGAGAATGGAGTTTGCCGTCGGGATAAATCGGCTGTCGCGAACACGTGGCTGGCGCAGCGGAGCCTACGGAGCTGCGCGCGGCTCATTCTCGCGCGTAGATCGCGCGAGATAACTCGCGCGAATGAAGCGATGAACCGCGACAAACTTATTTCGCGCGCATCGCGCAATCGGATTTTTCGCAGGGATGAGCCGCCACTCGGCCGCGTACGGAAAGACCGCCGACCTCTTGGCGTTCGAAATGAATTCATCGTCGACGTCGCGTCGCTCTTTCTAGCGCAGCCCTGATTATTTAATGTTCATTATAATAATTTATTCACGAGAAAATGCTCGAGCTACATAATGGAGAGAAAATGATATGTGTGTGTGTGTGAAGTGACGTGAAACGAAGTAGAAAGTATTCTTTCGGTAAAGCATATTGCTCACTTTGCAAACGCGTATAATGGAATAACAATGATAATAGTAATTGTTGTCACGATGTATTATCGTTCGCTCGTACCCGAAATTATTACCGCGTTTCTCATTCACATTTTTCACCGACGACGACATGCGCATACACACACGCGCGCGCGCGCAAAATTTCCACGATGTACAATACTTCGGGCTTTATAAAATTTCCAAGCGACTCCTCGCGGAGAAGAATGCTTCGAGATCCGCGATAACGATAACTCGGCCGTAATCCATGAGCAATTTTCGCCGCGAGACTTTGATCTTCGTTGTTACGAAATTATGCAGATGTATGTTATATCAGAGCGTTTTATACCGCGGCGTGAGCCGAAAGATTGACGTTCGCATTACGCGAAATCCAGCGCGCGGCGAGACCCACACACAGAGAGAGAGAGAGAGAGAGAGAGAGAGAGAGAGAGAGAGAGAGAGAGAGAGAGAGAACGCGTAAAAGCTAGATGGAGGCAAAAATTGAATCACTTACCGCCGCTATTAGTCACCGCTAACTCGACCATCGCGGGCGGTTTAATATACTGGGTGGTAAGGTGACGGCAGGAAGGAGGGAGGCAAACAAATTAATATCTCGTCCGTTGGCGCTGTACCTGTCTTATCTTTTCCTCAACGGTACGACCGTCATCCCGATACTCTACTTTCTCCATCCCTTCGCTCGCTCTCTCTCTCTCTCTCTCTCTCTCTCTCTCTCTCTCTCTCTCTCTTGCTCTTTCTCCTCCTTCTCTTCTCCTCGCTCGCTCTCACAGTATCGCCCTCCACCCTGCCTCGAGTAATTTGCTAAGGGCTGAGACACCTGTCGACCTCGCCAGCCCTCTCTTCCTTCCGCGAGCGCCTCTTTGGCATATTACTTTTCGTTTTATCCGTCGAGAGGCAGGAAGAGAGGGAGAGGGGAAGAGGGAGAGGGAGAGGGAGAGAGAGAGAGGAAGACGTGCTCCCTTCGCCGTCGCTCATGACAAGGCATGCTTAGGGCGTTTTAGAGAAGCGGACATAATTCCCGCGGCTCGACCGAGGAAATCCCCTTCGCAAAACTTCGATTTGAGAATCCGCGCGCGATGAGCGCTCGACGGATCGTCGAGGGAGCGACGATTTTCACGAGTTTTCGCGCTAAATTCGTTTGTCCGCGCGAAATCGCTCACGGGGCCGAATTCAATATCGAAGGACAAGCAGAATCACGGCCCACTTCCGACCATATGAAACGCCGCCCTATCGGAACGCTCGATCGTTTGTCTCGCTCTCATCAATTATTCCGGCCGATGAATTTTACGCTCGTTAAACCGACACCCTACGGCCGGTTCACCGTCTCTCTCCCTCTTTCTCTCTTTCATTCTTCCTCTCTCTCTCTCTCTCTCTCTCTCTCTCTCTCGCTCTCTCTCTCTCTCTCTCTCCCCCTCGGCTTTCGAGCACCATTAAAAGTTCATACTGTCGACGGTGTCCCGTAGAGCGATCACTTATCGACACTTATGTCGACATCGTTTCCCACCCCGCTCAAGAGCGCACGCGAGCCCCGGCCATTCCTCCGTTTCCCAGATTTAAGGCTGCACACACCGCCAGCCAAACTCAACTAAAAGACTATTCCGCGATTACGGAACTTACGGTGAAATTAGAATTAAAGAACGAGTCTCCAAAAAGCTCGAGTTCTTGGACTGTAAGGACACTTTCTCCCTCTCCCTCCATCTCTCCCGCTTTCTCTCTCTCTCTCTCTCTCTCTCTCTCTCTCTCTCTCTCTCTCTCTCTCTCTCTCTCTCTCTCTCTCTCTCTCTCTCTTTCTCTCTCTTTCTCTCTCTAACTCTATCCACTCGTGTCTAAAAGCGTCTAAAAGTTTCTTCAAAGGAGGGAGTAATGTTAAAGAGCTGAGAGCGCGAGCGCGGAGGACTCGACGACTCGAGCGTCGTCCCGAAATTTAAAGCTTTTAGTCCGTCAGGAGGATTCAAGAAATTCGACGCTCTAAAGTTCGACGAATCTGATTCGGGAGTTTAAGAAACCTTCCCTCGCCCCTCCGACGGACCTCGAGAGCCGAGAAGGAGAGACAGAGAGAAATAGAAGGAACGTAAGGAAAGGGGAAAGAACGCGAGCGTGCACAAGTGGAGAAAATTGATTTAAATATTTTCATGGAAGATTTTTGGATCGTTCTATTAGCTCCACAAGGGCGCAATTAAAACTTACGAAAAGTACGAAGCAGTCTCGTAACGTGCGGCAGGGGGGATCACTTAATAACTTCGTCATAATAGGGGCGGGGGGAGGGCGGGAGCAAGGCTCGGTCGCGAGGACTACGCAAGGGAGCTGACAAACGCGCCGCGTCTCATCGCGCGGCGGCGCTCCTCCTCTCGCGCACCAAACGCTGACTTTTAATTCACTTCGCAATTTGTCTTTAATTAACTCTAAGTTTGTAATGCATATTAATCGGCCGACCTTAACAGTGGGGTCACGTCACGCGGCGCCTCGTGCCGGCTCCTCGAGTCCCCACCCGAGTCGGATAAGAACGATGATACCCAGCGCGCGCGCAGCGTGCTCGCACAAAAATCAACGGTGCGCCGCTCGACCTCGGCGAGAAACCGTGCGATTCTTATTATATACATAAGAACAGCTGTTCTCTCTCTCTCTCTCTCTCTCTCTCTTTCTCTCCCACTTCGCTCCTTCACCCGCCCATCTGATACGGCAGACTTTCGCCACCCTCCGCTACTCGAGTACGCGCGACTCAACTTGTCGCGATCTCCAGTCTTTTTATTGGCGAATTCCGTGAGCCTCGTCTTCGCGGACGTGGGAGAATTTTTCATCGCGCTTCGTGTGGCCCGTCCGTGTGCCGCGCTTCCTCGCGTCTGCGGAAGATGAAAAGACAACAAACCGGTCCGCTTTCTTCCGTTTCCTCACGTTTCTCCGACTGCTGAGCTGGATTTCGCTCATCGAGTACGCGCGACAACGGTAACGCACGGCGCAGGAAATAATTAGCCCGTCATCTCATCCGAGGTTGATGTCTGCAGTCCAAATACCACGTAACGAGTCGCGCCGCGTGAATACCGTGTATAACCCTCTCTCTCTCTCTCTCTCTCTCTCTCTCTCTCTCTCTCTCTCTCTCTCTCTCTCTCTCTCTCTCCTGCTGGATAACTGTGTCCGGAGGAGGTCCGACGGTTTGTTTGCAAGAGGGGTCGGCAAATTGCGCAGCCGGACCAACGTCCTCGACGTCGTAGGGACGTGTGCACGCACACAGACGCACATTCATGTATACTTTCGTCCGTCACTCCATTGTGCGCGACGGTGCGCACGGGGTGAGCCGCAGGGGCCATCCGCGAGACGTACGACGTCCTCGAAAAGCATCGCGGGAGTTTGGGCTCCCTCCGGCGGAGGTACGAATTGCGCCACGCAGGGGGATGATTTCTCCGACGTGCGATTAAAGCGAAGGGGACACCCGCGCGTTTCGTGACGAGACTGCGCGCGCGCTCTCGACCGCTCTCGATCGATACGATCCACGTTCATCTGTCTGTCCGTCCGTTCGCCCGTCGCGTCGGCTGGCTCATCGCTTAGTCATCGTGTTTTATTTATAAGATCACCGCCGATGTAGCAGAAGTCAGTTTATAATAGCCGCGGCGGGTCTATATTTTGCATACCGTCGCTGTGAAAGTTCGCAACGCGCGCGCGCGCGCTTCTTCTTCTTTATCGAGAGGCAAGCTAGTCGATAAGGGCGGAAAGGGGTAGCGTCAACAACGTAAGAAATTTTACACGGTACAGCACTCCCTCTCTTCTTCCCATCACCCATCTTTCTCCCTCCCCCCCCCTCTCTCTCTCTCTCTCTCTATCTCTGGAACTATAAATCATTAGCGTCGGTCTCGTCTCACCTCGACGGATCCTCCGCGTCGAGGAAGACAAGTCGGACGGCGGCGGGAATGCTTATGCGCGAATTCCATTCGGATTGTTCCCAACAATTCACGTCGGGCGAGGGCGAGAGGATCAAACAAAGAAAGGCGAGGAACGGCTTCGCGGCGGGAGGGGGGCGGGCGGGCGGTAGGCGAAAGAACACGACTCGCGGGGGTGGGAAGGACAAGAGGGAAACCCGGCGAGGGAAACGGATGTGCGAGGGCCGTCGAGGATAGCTTCCTTGGAAAGCTGGGGTTTCCCGTAATTTCCCGAGGGTAAAGCCGTAGGAACGTGCTGGTTTCGTCGTCGACGACGTCGTCTTCGTCGCCGGAGACGAGGCCGCTAATCTCTCGAGTTGCAGCGCGAGAAATCCAGGCTGAGAAAGGGGAAATGGGAAACCGCGCGCCGATGGACAGCGGGATCTGCGAGAGAGGCGAGAGAGCGAGGAACCAAGGGGGCGGCGGAGGGCGGGGCGGAGGGTGTCCTCTGGAGATACCGATAATTTCCGCATAAAGCGTCCGCTCGCGCTCGAGACGGCGATTCTTGCGACTTCGACTTGCCGAGATCGATCTCAGCGTAAAACGTCCGAGCCTCCAAACTTTCGTGACCTCGTTCGCGTGTAAATTGACACTCGGCTCTTTTGTCGGCTCCTCTGCGTTCTCGAATGCGCTATTGCTCACCGTGATGTTGGTCGGTAATAATACGCTAATAGGTTGGAACAAATCACAAAGTTGCGGGGAGCGTTGCGTGACCTCTCGTTTAATATGAAGGAATTAATTTGGGTGTTCTTTTTTACCTCGGATATTTGCTTTCCGAAAACCTATTGGACAGAGAGTGCGTCGACGTCTGAGTGACCTCTCCCCGGTTGCTTATTCATGCGATATTTGGGATAAATCTCGATGCTTTGAATTCGGATCGCAAGCGAGTCTCGCTCGATCCCGACTTGCCGCATTGTCGGTTCGGTCGCGTTTCGCTCGGCTTCTCCTTCCGCCCATCGACCGCCTTCGCGAAGACGGCGCCGCGACTTCCGTTCCGCGCGAATAACGACACCCCGAATTTCCGAGGCGGTCTCATTCCCCGCGCCTAATTTAACCCCCGACCGTGCGCGCTCTCCTCGACCTTCCGTCCGATTTCTCCCGAATGGTAGAGAGAGAGCCGGGAAGCTCTGCTCGCGACAGTCGGCCGCCGCCGCCGCCGTCGCCGCCGCCGCCGCTACCACCGCCACCGCCGAAGGAGAATAACCGCAGGCTTCGACCGTGTTAAGGCGGATACCGGATATGCCGGAGTCATCTGCCGCGAGTAAATTCTGCGGGGTCTCCCGATGGCGCGCAGCCGGCGTCCATGTCCGTGCGCGTGTCCGTCTCACGGATCCGTTTTCGCGGTCGATCGAATCGTATCCGCAGCCGACCAGCGAGATGAAGAGACGGGCAGAGAAAGGGAGAACGAGAGAGAGAGAGAGAGAGAGAGAGAGAGAGAGAGAGAGAGAGAGAGACGTTGGACCGCGGCCAACGCAATTTTCGAATCCTTATTCTTTCCGCCACTTTGACCCGGTGTAAACAGCGAGACACGATCGTAAAGAACACACGTGACATCGAGCAATAGCAGCGGGAGTTAAGTGATCACGTGGTGTACACGGACGACCGCCCGTCGTCCAGACCATCGCAGGAATCGCGGAATAAAAGCAACGCGCGTCCGTCTAGAATATCGAGTTCGGGAAATTCGAAGATTTAGGGATCGCGCCGAGCGGGCAGGCGGGTACGAAACTTGCAGGAGAACTCGAGCGAACGTTCGCCATCTCGGTGGTTTCAGGCGGAGACAGGGGAGGGACCGTCGTTACCGTCGGACGGCGCAAGGACGAAAAGACGCGTTTCCGAAGCGTCAAACTCGAGGCGGAGGACTCGAGAAGATCTCGAAAACCGACCGATCGATCGAACGTTCGTTCGCCATCTCGGCGAGATTAGCAGCGTTGGCGAGGATTTCGTTCATATCCGCGAGCGTTCGAGAGAGGGAAAGGACACCCGCCGTGGCGAATTGTGCCAAGGCATGATCGTTTACACCCACACGTGCGCGAGGCTTATCCCCGCGCGGATAAGCCGGCGATATAGGTAATCTCGGGTCAGATTTTGAAATGGATTCCACGAGATCGGTTAGCGACGCCGCGCCGCGCCGTGTCGGCCCCGGAGGCTGCCGTGGCGGCGGCGGCGGCGGCGGCGGCGGCGGCGGCGTCGTCTTCGCCACGAAGAGGAGAGTCCACGGAATCGTAGAAATTGCTCCGGTCGGCTAAGCCCGCCGAGATTGCTTCCTGCTTCCCGAGCGACACGTACTTATTCGTCGAAAAAGGACGGCGCGCGAGCGGCGCGATAAACCCTCGGCGAGCAGCGTGACTCCGCGTGGCTCTCTCGGCGAAGGGCGCAGGAGAGGAGATGGAAAGGCCAAGCGTTCCGCGCATGAGTGAGGGCGGTCCTTCGAGGGTGCTCGTATTCCGGAATATTTTGAGATCCCGAGATTCCGGGATCATCGAATCCTCGGATCCTCGAGCCTCCCTTGAAACTTTAGATCCTTGCAATTTTCAGCGAGCGACGCTCGAAGGTCGCTGCGCTCGCTCGATCGTTCGTTTGTTTCGTTCCGTTCCGGAACATGACAACGAGGTCCTTGATTCGCCGCCAAATGAAATTTATCCGACACGACGCCGCTGCAAATCGTGATACACATCGATGGGGCTCATCATGGAAACCGCGTCCTATGAAACGTCGTGCAAAATGAAGACGCCGTCGTCGACGGAAAGCTCTTTCTCCCCTCCTCTTCCCCTTCCCCTCTCCTCTCTCTCTCTCTCTCTCTCTCCCTGTCTTGCGCTACCCATGGTGGTTTGAAGTTCAATTGCGAGAGAACGGTCGCGCCAGCAACAGTATTAAAGAGGATTACCGAGGAAAATGGGAAGAGTCACGCGCGACACCGACGGCACGTCTATACACGTGGGACGTAACCGCGATTCTTAGCGCGCCATTTTGTCGCGATGTTACTGATTGAACGGCAGGCACGAGAAAAGGCCTCGACTCGCGGGAGAAACGGCCGCTTGAAATATTAAATCGTATCTTCAAAGGCGTCCGCAAATTACGGTCTAACAATCGACAGATTTGACAGAACATGAAAAGAGCGAGAGATTCCTTTGAAATATAAATGGCTCGCAAAATAGATCTCTGATATCGCGGATTTACGTTAAATTCGAAATTTGCTGCAAATTGTTGTTTATAACTCTCTACAACGTCATACGGGTCGCAAGTCGCATGCACATATTTTTGAAATATTATTTCGTTTGTCTCTCCCGTTGTAAACCATTGTGATCCGCAGACAGTAATATTGCGACCAATCTGTCTGTTTGCAATAACAGTTAATCCGTTCTTGTTTGTCGCGCTTGAGGCTCGGTATTTTTCAATCAAATGATAAAATATTTGTTAAATGAAAGATTAATAATGAAATAAAATATTTGCGAGAGGCAGCGTAATTATTAATTCATAAACATGATTAATGTCGGCCGTTCGCCCGTTCCATAATGCGGCTTTCACGTACGAAACAATCCCGTTACGGAGGGGTGGAAAAATCCCCGGGACAATGATACTTGTACCGCGCGCGAGAACGTAACAGCGGGAATTCCCCCGGCCCGTGTTTTGCCCAAGAACGCGCGTGGCCTCGCCGTCGCGGCGTATGAATCTCTATTGTGCATTACTCATACGCGTTAAGCGCTGTTCAAGTCGCGTCGGTAAAAAGTCGCTCGTTTACTGGGGGGCCAGAGGTCGTGCGATCCGGCTGGAAAAGCGCCAAATGCGCCATTGTTTCACGAGCGGAGACTCCCGGGGAAAATTTCGCGCTGCGACACATTACCCCGGATCCCGGGTCGAATTGTCAGGATCGTTCGGGGCGTCTCGATCCCGATGGAGTCGGGTGTGTCCGCGACCCGTTCGGTGACCCAAATCGCGTCGAATGTTTCGCAGTAATTGAAGCAACAACGCAAAAATCGCAGATCCGCAGACAGAGATCGGGGGAGAGGGAGAGAGAGAGAGAGAGAGAGAGAGAGAGAGAGAGAGAGAGAGAGAGAGAGAGAAGCGTCCAACCAAGGACCAACATTCTCTGATTATGGTCGCAAAGTTTCAACACTCGAGAAGTGACGTAAAGCCCGCGCATGAAAATCGTCAAGCGAAGCTCTAAAACCGAAACGCTAAATCCCGCGACTTTTTTTCGCCCGAGTCCGCCCCTTTTTTCCCCGGGGCACTCGCTCCGGTATTTTCATATTTTTTTAGGCGCGCGTGTATTTTTTACGCACTGCGATCGTGTTTGATGGGCGAGCGCGAGCGCGGATTACGCACGCGGAATAAATTCAGTGTATTGAGCGTGCTCTCGCGCTCGCGCTCGCGCTTTGCGCCATTAACGGTCGTATAAAGCGGAATCGCCGGAACTGCAAGTGTGCCACTGTGTCAGAGATACGGTCGATATATCGCGCCCGAGGCACAGCACGATATATCGACCGTTGGGTGGCGGCGGTGGCAGCGGGGGGAGGGGGAGGTAGAAAGGGAGGGTGCACGCAGTGGCAGCTTCATCGGCGAGTCTCGCGCGCGGTTTTGCGCTACACAGCTACGAGCGATTGTCGCAACGAGAGGCGGCGAGGAGAACTCGCGCGCACACATCATGAGTTCCGGACGACTCGTCGCGACGACGCCGCCGCCGTCGCCGTCGCCGTCGCCGTCGCCGTCGCCGTCGCTCGTAAGGCCGGTCCGCATTTTCCGCGATCGCAAGCGTAGCGCGACGGCCAAATGGCGCCGAGCGTACATCGAATCGTTCGTCGCGTCGGCCGGCTTTCGCTGTCCTTTTCCGTTTTGTAGCTGGCCCTCCCGCTGTCCCACCTTCCCCTCCGCAGCCCGCGGCAAATGGACGCGTGCTCGTTATTTTTTCACGAAATGACACTTCGTTATCGTCGCCCGGATGCGTGCATGCACGCAGACAGCAGCCGCCGCCGTATCCGCGGCGCATTCGCGCGAACTGCGTCCGCGGTACGCTGGACGTCGCTCGAGCGAGCCTCTCTTTGGGGCTTCCCCCGATTTATTCCCTTTCTTCCTCCTTTTTCTCGCCCATCTCCCGGGGGCGTCACCGCTACCCCTCGATCGATCGAGTCGTTGGAAATTTCGACACACTTTTACTCTCTCTCTCTCTCTCTCTCTCACACACACACACACCCTTGCTCTCTCCCTTTCTTTCTCCTTTTTTCTCCCTCATCTTGCCTCGTCCCCGTGAGAAAATCCGAAAACGCGAAAGTTGCGCAGGACGCGAGAATCTCGCGGATTTCACGGTATCATGAGCGACGTGCTTCGTTGTTCTCGTAGCTCCTGATCGCCGCGAATTATCCTCCTTGTGAGAGGCTTGAAAAGGAAGCTTCACCCCGAGAGGCAACCATTTCCGGCCGCGGCTATCGCGTAAATATCCGTATCCATTTACATCGTACCATTCCCGACGATTTACACGGCCGTTTTCTCCCATCCAGCGCAACAATTATCGCCGGGCTAAATTACACGGTGAGCCGAGATCGATCGGACGGTCCCGACGAACGCGTGTTCTCTCTCTTCCTCTCTTGCCCCCATCCTCTCCCCCCCTCTCTCTCTCTCTCTCTCTCTCTGTCCCACTCTCTCCGCTTCTTGTGGCGTGCGCGAGAAAGCGAGGGAGCGTCATCGTTACGTTCCGTTGCGTTCCGTTATGTTACGCCACGCGATAAACTATCCGCGGATGCGGATCGCTCGGATCTCGTTGACCTCGTTCGATCTCGAGTCGCGATTAAAGTGCCAACGAGGGGGGAAGAGGGCGCACGCTTTTTCACGAACGCGCGTGAAAGTAGGCCGACGGTCTCGATCCCCCTCGGCATCCCCGGCCGGCGAGCGCGGCTAGGATCGCCTCGCGATTTCGTCCGCAATTACATCCCGTCCGATATAGCGGGCAGGCCCGCTAGTAATTGCCAGTTACATCGTCGAGCACGGCGTCGGCGAACTGCAAGCGTCGAGAGTCGTATCGCTGCCGCACGCGAGCGGACGGCCTCGGCTGCGCGAACTTCACTCTCGGTCGCTGCGGCAGTCGGCTCGACTTCTTCGCGGCAGGGGGGGAGGTGTCGCGGCGACCTTGGTTTTTGGAGAAGCCGCGGAACAACTCGGCGGCCGCGCGTCGTCCTTGAAGCCGCGGCCGATAGAACCGCTCCCTTGGGCTGCGCTTGAATTACAATCCGCCGAGTAAGTCGAGTGCGCGCGAGTTGGGGGTTGTAAAATAAATACAAACGGAGCGTCGGGGAACCCTCGACCCTAATTCAAGAGGTCATCCCCGAGGCGGAGAGCCTCGGAAAAGCGAGCGTCCTAGAAAAGCGAGGAGTTACGTGAAACGCGGGAACGGAACGGGAAGATCTCCTGCGTCGATCGAGCGGCGATTTTCGCGGCTGATTCGAGGCGGCTGTTTCCGAAGTAGTTTCCGGCAAAATGCCGCCCCCCCCCCCCCCGGTCTCGCGAAAACCGCAGGCAGATTGGCCAATTAGTCCCGCGGATGCTTTCGAGAGCGGACGGAGAATCGGCGGACTAGTTAACGGCGCGGATAATCGCTCGCGCGCGCGCGCGGTTAATTGCAGCGCGCCGCGAATTCTCGATCGGCCAGTCGGTCGTTCAAGTCGGCGCGTCTCGACAACTTCGTGACCGTGTGAGACCTACTTGAACAACAGTTGACAGGACAGCCCCGGTGCTTTACCGCAGTGTTGACTATAGGCGAGCTCGCGGCGGAGAGGAGGCGGTAACTAGGTTGCCGCAGAGTGACGTCACTATCGCTCCAACCTAACCCACTTCGGGTACGATGCCGTGGCCCACCGAGAGGGTAGCTTCCCGCTCGTATCTCCGCGCGCAAATATTGTCCCGAAATTACGTCTCTCCCTGCATTTAGCGAAGCCGCCGCGTCGCCGCGCGGCAGCCCTTCGCCCGGGATCCCGGCGCGCGCGGCTGACCTTGCAGTTCTCTCTTACGTCGCAACGTACGTCACGCCGAAGCGCGTGTAATTTCCGCGCCCACGGGACATGCCCGACCACCCGAATGCCCAAGGACGCGCGCACCCCCGGGTGCCCTAGAATCCTCTAGAAGCCTCGGATTCTAGGATACGACCTCGCGGTAGCCAAGGGAGGGATTCGGCGGCATGAGCTCCCTCTGATGTCAGACGGAGACGGAGGTAATCGAAGGCTTCCGCGGGAAGCGTGGAAAACGCGAAGCTCGTAGTCACCATTACCTTAGTCTCCCCTCCTTCTCCCCCTCAACACAGAATCTCTCATATCGAAACTAAGGACAGTCTTCCGTTGACCGGCCGTCTAATAGCAGCGCGTCGCGTATAAAAATCTTTCTCACGCGAAAGTATCTGTATATTTTCCGCGAGCGTACTTCTTTTCTTCCCGCGACGCTCTTCGACAGCCAGGGCTCAGCGCGACAGCCTAAGCTCTCTATCTGTCAGCTTGTCTTTGCCTCTGTGACGCGAGAAAAATACACAGAAGCGAGCGAACGTTAGGAGACGGACGAGACATCATTGCGGTATCGTGCGTAACATCGAAGCGCGAGACATGCTTTCCGTAAATACGGCTCGCGACATTTACGCCCACTCGTTACGCGTCGTGGGCGGAGGAGGAGGAGAAGGAGGAGGAAGTGGGAGCGGAAAAGAAAAAAAAAACACAATATAGAACGTCGTAAGCGCCGTCATTACGGACGTCGCGACGCTCGGCCATATCCGCGGTAGTCGGCCAGGCAAACACAATTACATCAGATAATGCGACGTGTAACGAGGTGAGTGGAGCTCGCTCGGTATCGGCGGCCTCGACTCGGCCCATTGTTCCGGGCTTTCCTCCACCACTTCCCCCCGCTAACGGCGGGATGTAGGTCGGAGCGACTCGCGTGCAAGTCCGCAATTCTTGGGACTAATCGCCGCTCTGCCCTCCGGCCCCCTCTCTGTCTCTCTTTATCTATCCTGCTGCCCTCCGCGGCCTTCCGTCCTTGGCGCGCGGCTCCGACTTCATCCCTTAACTTAACGACGATCTTCCGCGCGCACGCGCGCGCGCGCGAGCAGCCGCTTAATTCGGCTCGAAAACGCGCCCGAGCGCCTTCAGCCGGGGCGTTTTCGTCGCACCGGCGACAGCGGGAATCGCGACGATGTACGGCCATGGTGAATCGCGGAAGCACGTCCGGCGGCGGGAAAGTCCGTATAAGGGCGGCCTTCGCAATTTCCGCGGCACGCGATCGACCGGGGGCACCTCGCGCGCGCTTGAGCGCGCGAGGTTGATTGACCCTCTCGACGGCGTTAACGCTGCCGCGCCGTGCTGGCTGCACGACGTGCTGTTGGATGCGCAGGTGAGTGAGCGATGTTTTTTATCCTCTAATTATAGCCGTTAAGGGCGCATCGGGAGTACGCGAAACGCGTAACGAACGTACGCTTGTCTACAGCCGGGATCGTCGCGTTATTCCAAACGACGGAAATAACCGGTGGTAAGCGTAAAGCCAACGTGTACCGCGGGGAGTAACAACCCCCTCTGCCCCGTGAGGTTTTTATACGTTAGACTGTGTGTCTAATTGCGAGCGTGTTACCGCGCAGAAACTTTAGCCCCATTGGTTTGGTAACTTTTCATTTTCATTTTGCGAAAACGTGCAGTTCTGTCGGATATTTAATACTGTCCGACGACGGCGATGTCAAAGTGGGGAGGTACGTGTGCGAGTATTTCTTTCCCTTTCTCTCTCTCTTTCTCTCTCTCTCTCTCTCTCTCTCTCTCTCTCTCTCTCTCTCCCTCTCTCTCTCTCTCTGGCGGACATTTACCGCGACTTTCACATCGAGAGCCGTTGCACCGAATTTTTCGTACAATCGGCTAACACCCGGATAACATACATCCGCATGCGCCGCAACGAGCAACGAAATAAATACGCGGAAATCCAGCGGCCCGGCACGGTGCTTCCAGTGCAGAAAGCGAGGAGGATTTGTCGCCGGGGATTAAGCGAAATTTATAAAGTTCGCGTTGCACTAAATACCGTTATTAAGTCGCCTTTCCTTCCGCTCCTGCCGACACCGCGCGATCCCACCTCGGTTTCAGACTTGCCTTTCATGTCAACTCCCACGTACCGTTTCACCCTTTCAACCCGGCCGCCTTCCGAACGCCAGTAAACTGCGGATAAAGCGAAAGCAACTTGTTCTCCATCCTCCCCGCGACCTCCGCCCGCCCATTTGGCACTCGCTATCTTGATTCATCGAGTCGCCGAAAGCGGGGCATCCATTCCCCGAAGTTGACTGGGACTCGTTCCAAAAGGCGGTGAGAAGCGCGGTGCACTCTCTCGCGATGCGAGAACGCGATCGTGAAATTTATTTCGCGATGTAATTCCTGTCGTCATGCCGCATTGCCGTCGAACTTATATATCGTCCGTGGGAAATTCCACGTGTATTAAAGGCATCGTTGATTTGATTTCCGCAGGAACAAGAAGCGTGTATCTTCTCGTTTAGCATTTCGGCGATATAACAGAATAAAATATAAAATATATAGGATAGACAGAATATACATGTAACACATAATATAATAATACGAAGTATGCAATAGGATGTAGTCAGTTTAAGCTTTCAAGCTTGATCTTTCAATGTAAGAAAGATTTTTTAACTTTCAAATATTTTATTAACTTCTCCAGTTGACGATTTTTAATTTAACTCTATTCTATTTTATGCTACGCATCCTTATTTTCAAAATATTCCATCACATTCTATTTTTTATAATTTTTTAATTTAAATTTAAATTAAATATTTTTAAAATATTTTGTTCAACTTTCTCATTTAAATTAAAAAAAATTATTTGACAATTTTTTAATTAATATTTAATAATTAAATAGGACATTTTTTAACTTAAATTAAATAGAAAGAAATAAAGAAGAAATCCTTAATCTTACAATCTTAAGAAAATCTTTCTTAAATAAAAGAAAAGAGAGAAAGTCAAGCATAGAATATCTTTTCATCGTGTTCTATTATTTTATATCACGGATTGTTTTTTATATTTAGATTGTATGCATCGTTTATTTTTATATTATTACATGGCGTACAACATGGTGCGTAACGAAGTCTATCGCGATCGATGAGTGACACTCGCACGCCTGAGTTTTCTCGCATGCCTGATAATATCTGGTTACGTCCGACTACGTCTGCCTGTAACTACTGCTCGGCCAGTGGTAACAGACGGCTCTCACGATTCGCGTCCGACTCGCACCGAACCTCCTCTCCTGGTCGCCTTAATTTTTGGAAAAATTACCTGCACGAGCTACCACGAGCTTGGAAAGAAGGGAAGGTAAAAAAAAAGAAGAATTATTACGAACCGGTGCTTAACGAGCTGGTCTTATCGTCGCATCGACGAAAGCGCTGGGTCGCGCGTGCGTCGACACGACGCGACGGCCGGCCAGCCGTACTCTCGTTGGCCATATTAATTACACGCGCGATACATATCGCTCAAGGTGTTGAACCCCTGGTCGGGTGACACCACCGTTGGCCGAGCTTAGGTCGCGTTAACACGCGAGATAACGGCGCGCCGCGCGTCGTCGTCGTCCTCGTCGTCGTCGTCCTGCGAAGGAGCTGCCGACCCGTAACGACGGGGTCACGCGCGCTGTGTCAATTCGGCGCACACGGACGCGTCATTCCGACGAACGGGGCTTGCATGCGGCGTCGCTTATGCGGCTGTGCGCGGACCATTACGTCGTAATACACACTACACGGGTTACTGTAATGTGAGATATCCTGCGAAATTGTACGCGACTGCATTCGCGTGTAGTCGGCGTGTAGCGCGACCATTAAGCGACCAGACATGCACCGCGATAGCGCCCCATCGATGGATCCTCGATTCTAACCGCGCTTATTTCCTCTTCCACCCACCACTTCTCCTCCACCTTGTCCTCCTCTTTGGATCCTTCGAACCTCGCTTCCGACGTACCAAGTCTGTCGCATGACTGCTCGGTTAATATCGCCGACGCAGGAGCATCGGAGGAAACCGGGATCTCCGGCATTGCGGATGGAGGGGTTCCAGAATCTGCGGGGAGGAGGACTCTCGAGGAGAGAGACCCAGGAAACGCGTTATTCCGCGATTTAAAAATTCGCGAATGCGAGAACGTCTGAGGATAGTTGGCCGGGCGGGCGGTGTACCTCAAGGTTGCCGCGCGAAATCGCTGGCCTCGACAATCGCGCGAGTATTTGACGCAGCTCGGAATCCGCAAGTTCCCCAATTCATCTCTTTAAGAAGAGGATCGAGTCGGCAAAATCGAAGCGCACCGATCGGATTATTTTGTATCGGATTATTTTGTACTAATTTGTACCGTTGTTAAAAATGTATCCTGCGTAGTTTAAAAACCCGCAGCGCTGTTAACTTTATATGTTAAGTTAGCAGGACCACAAAAAATAAAAACAAACACAAAAGGCGGAAATAGAAATAGGTCTCAATTAGAAATTCGTACTTCTGATTGAGACCAATTTTATAATTTATAAGAACCTCAGGTAAGCTCCATAAGAAAGCTCCATAAGAGCTTCAAAAAATGTTCATATGAGCTCTAAAAAATAGCCTGCGTATACATATATATATACATATATATACAAGTACAATATTTTTCATTGATTTATATGTGTTTAAAATTTTAATTTTTATATATATTATATCACGCGTTTGTGTTATTTTATATCATACTATATTGTAACATATCGCGCGTATTGTATGTAAAATATATTTATTTTATATATTATATAACACTAGGTACAATGAAATGTACTAAAAAAAATTAAATAAAAAAGCGTTTAAATATGAATTTAGTTATTTTATTATTATTATTATTTATCCTATTTACTTCTCATGTATCCTTTATACCTAAATACCCAAAATATCCAAAGTCCTTCAAATTTCCTGCCTGAAATTCGGAATAGCTCCACAAGGTGTGAAATCTCCGTAAAATGGAAAATTCGAGATTCGGAGTTTTAACAGATTTGTATCAGGAGAATATGATAACCGAAGAGGTAGATTCCGGATTTCTGGCGGGAATCTTAAAACTTCTCGTTTTCTCAGTTTTCGGATTTTTGTATTAGAAACACATGATAACCGAAGAGGTATTCCAGACTTCTGTGGCGGGATTCTAGAAGTTTCTCATTTTCTCAGTTTTCGGACTTTTGTATTAGGAACATATAATGATGGAAAAGATATCCCGAATTCTTGGCGGGAAGCTAAAAAATTACAGATTTTCTATTTCCCGATTTTTATGCTATCAAAGTAGAGGACATCTAGGAAAACACATTTAAGGAAGTTTCAATAAAATAAGAGAATGTTATATTGAATATTATATATTTATTCTTTTTTAATGTACATTTATAAAACAATTATGTGTAATAAAAATAATTATATGTAATACAAGATATACAATTTATTACGATATTTACAATATATTAGAATACAATATGATATAATATATCAACATAACAGAAACGCTATATTCGGCGAATATTAATATTAATAAATCGATGTGAAACCTATCTATTCGTATTCGTATACTATCTGTAATTACATATTCAAGTTATACAAGGTGGTTTAAAAATACCGGAACCTCCGCATAACTTTGCAGAATCAAATTTTCATGAAAAACTTTAAATACAAAAGTTGTAGAAAATCGAGTAACGGACTTAATGGTGACCTTGAATTTGACCTTAGCTATGACCTACAAGGTCATTTGGAGGTCAACTTATGTTTCTTAAATGGGAACCCTTATTTTTTATTACACTGTTTTTTTCTACCAATTAATTTGAACAACTATTGTCTAAAACATTTTTTTATTTGCCTAATATTTTTTGAGATATTTGAGGAAAACTTGATAACTTTTTCAATATTTAACTTACGATATATCGCTAACCATTTGTCGGAAGAAAAAGTGGTACTAGACCTTCTTGCTTTATTTAGACTCAAGAATATATTATTACAATAGCGCCCTGACTTTTGTTAACTTACTGACTTTTGGAAATTTCAAAATCATCAAGTTCGTTACTCGATTTTCTACAACTTTTGTATTTAAAGTTTTTCATGGAAACTTGATCCTGCAAAGTTATCTGGGGGTTCCGGTATTTTTAAGACATCCTGTATAAATTATCTCGCATTCACTGTAAAAGTCGCGATTGGTTCCGCCGAGAGGAAGTGGTACTTTGCTTTTGAGCAAAACATATGCGATGGGGATCGGAGGGTAATTTCTAAAGAAATCCAGCGAATATAAAATATGTAATTACAGATCTTAATGGTATATTTTGCCACACGCATCTTCAGATGAAGCAGCGCCACAGTTTTCTTCGGCACGGTACGGTGCACAAAATTTCGATTAGTGGTTTAAATTATTACAAAATTATCCACTAAATAATGCGGTTTGATTTCACCGATTTGGTCTTGCTGTTAGCTTCAGAGAAGTTCCTAATTCCTCGCACATGGTGTCAGCTCCAAAGTTGCGCTCGAGTTATCGGAAGCGGTGGACTTTACGCGCGAGGACGAGTAAAAACGAAAGAAGTTCTTCCGATATCTCAACTTAATGAGCTCCCAGCTCCGCGAGGGGAAGAACTTTGCGTTCTCCGTGATCGAGATCTCTCTCTCTCTCTCTCTCTTTTAACAAACACGATCGTCGTCCTTCCATTTACATGTCGAGACGCCCGGCAGGCCGCTCGATACGCCGAAGGACGAGGTCGAGAAAGCACTTCGGCATCGCGTCGCGTCGCGAATTGCCGTCTGCACTTCCTGTTTTCCGTTTGGAAAACCGACGAGGAGAGTGCTTTCTACTTCGTTACCCCGTACAATCAAGCGCGAGAGCGAGAGCGCACGCCTGTTCCGCACCCTGCCAGCGGTGTAACTGTGCGACAATCGCGCGTGTCGCAGCATCCTCCATTTTCCCTCCTGCCTTTCCTTCGCCTCGTCCGTTCCACCGGCAAATTTCCGTTCCAATTTACCAGGACGACGTCTCCGGCGACGATGAGCCGCAACAGCCGCGCCGTCATCCTCGGTGCCACGGTGGACACCCGTGCCTTTCGATCCTGCGTTGCCGAGATCCTGGATCTCGGCTCGTTCATTCGCTCGCTCGCTAGTGATCGTATACGAAGTATACGAAAACGGCTGCGCGAATGATTCTAGCCGCGTGATCGAAGGTAGACCTTCGCAGAACTGACAATCGATACGCTCCGGTGATAATGATAACGTTAACAATAAACGGACGATTTACACGTCGCACAATCGCGCAGGCGTCCATGAGCTATTTATAATAACGAAGGCATTAATAATAATAATAGACGTCACGAAGGAGCGACGGGCACATAAAATTGGAACGTTTCGCGAATAGAACCGGCTCATTCACCAAATTGCTCAAGATGTATGACCGTCTATTTTGATCGTTTCGATTATTAAATACTCTCAGGACCCGCCGGTCCTGTTTAGAAAATTAGTCGAGCTGAGAACGATATTTACATCCGATTGCCAAAAATATTTCCCAGTCTCGTATGAAATTGAAGATCTATATAAATTATAAGTGAGATCTCTTCCTATTTAGAAACTTAATAAATCTCTACGTGAATTAATGTAAGGTTTCTCACCTCTCACAAACTGAAGAAGACAGGCGAATCATATCTCGCTAATCTTTTTATCTCGGCCAATCCAAATGTGAACCCAGAGATGATTTGGAGATTCTTCCACGTGTAGGATTGCAGATCTCTTGGTAAGTTTATTTATACGCGTTTATTCCGCAACTACCTTCGTGACGGAACAGAAAAAAGAATGGACTCGTCTGCGTCGAAATTTGTGCACACTCGTGACTCACCGTCTCGTTATCATTCCACCCTATCTGTGACTATCTCACTCGCTTTGTCGCTTCCTGTTTTTCATGCGCATCAAAGGATGACTAAACAGCGAAACGACAAGGAATCGAAATGGGCGACGGTGTCTCTTCAATGCTATTCCGTCCAAGTCGCTCGCGAGACTCGAGCTCGATATCGCCGAAATTTGCGGGATCGATGCAAAGAAAGCGGAATGTCGAGCCGGAGGATTCATCTCCCGCCGCGACACAAAATAATCGAGCCGACGCGACCGAGATGTATCTCGCCGCGAGATAAATTCGCGAGAAGCGCGACGTGCGGTCACGCGCTGACGTGTAACTTTTATCGGCGACACAAAACTCGTGGCCAAAGCGCTCGCCGGCTGCCGCGAAATTTCGCGGACACTTGAGTCCCGCAACTTATTCGTGTACACTTTAAACACGCGCGCACTCACGCTCTCGCTCGTGCGGCGGAATCAGGTCGCGTTAATTTTTCGCGTTAATTGTCGCGACGCACGGCGCCTGCCAAGTCGCGGCGGCCGGGTATAAATATATTCTACGCGGGAAAAAGAGACGACGCATTTAATGCGGCGTTCATTAACTTAAAAGCGTGCACAATTTCGTAATGGCGTCGGCAACATTTGCCGCGCGCCACCGCCAATATTTGCGTATTTGCGCGATTCACGGCTTCGCACCGCGCCTCGACTTTCCACCCGACGTATATACGCCACCGCCGCTTTAAGATCCCGAACAGCTGACGCAAACGCAATAGAGGCGCGGCCTCGGGATGTCACGGGGAACGTGTCTCGTAAAAATCCCTGATCCGCGCGCTGATCCACCCTGAAGGTCCTCGACCCTCGACCAATGCCTCCATGAGTTCGCGTCAAGAGCGAGGAAGAGAGGAAGAGGGGAAGAGAGAGAAAGAGAGAGAGAGAGAGGGGGGGGCGGAGGACGCAAGGTTCTTTTAGCGGTCATCAACTCCGAGATATCAACTCCGAGATGGTAAACGCGCGCAGTGTGATGGGGAGTCGTAAAATAGAATTTTGCAAGCCGCAAAACACGACCGCAAACACGGCCATCCGGGCGGGATTCGGCCACCGCCGGCCATCGTCGATTTTAGCTGACACTTTCCGCGCCATTTTCACCGAGCGACGACACCGAGAAAATCTTCCGACTCGATACGAAGATTATATTTTAAGCGGCCGGGAGAGGTTGACATGTTTCCATCCAACTTTCTTGGAAAGATTATTTTAGAAAGGTTATCGGCGAGGGTGAGGAAGAAAAACTAATTGATGCACTCGGTCAAAATTTTAGACCGAGGGATTCTTGGGATCTCTGCGCGTGAAGTCCGCGAGGACACGCTCGTGCCAGGCGAAGGATGCCGCGGAAAAGAAACCGCGACGCGAGAGCGCCTTGTAGATATATTCCAGCCGATATGAAGAAGCATTAAATTTATTCATACGTCCCGCGCGAAAGCTAAAGCAACAAATTCGCGGCGCCATGCATTATTCATAGACGGCCAGTGAGAGCAGGAGGAGGAGTGGAGGGAGAGGGACGTAGAGGTCCAACATTCCGTTGGATCTTTGCGTGAATCTTGCGCGTCGCGAAGATTTCTACTGACGTGCGGATCAAAGACGAGGAGGAGGAGGGGAGAGAGAGAGAGAGAGAGAGAGAGAGAGAGAGAGAGAGATAGAGAGATTTCTTAATGAAAAGTAACATCGCTGTTGCCGGTATCGTTTCGCGCGTCTGGTATCATTTATTCACGGTGGCGGCAGCGGCGGCGGCGGCGGCAGCGCATAATTATCTCGATCCAAATAAATCCCTTAAGAAAGCGCTCCAGGGCGAAGTAACTTTTTTCTGTTGTGCTGCACGTTCACCTCCGCTTCCATCGTTGTAAAATTAAACCCCGCTCGATGGGGGCGAGGAGGGACGCAGGAGAGGCACTTACGCGCGATGGGGGTGAAGTGTAATAACGCGAAATAAAATATCGATAAACCTCGACGATGATATACGCCGAGCGTAAATTATTCCCTCCAGATACACAGCGCGCGTCATTTCTCAGACGAGTTTTCAACTCGGAAACTCCATCCAGAACCCTCGCGGTCGAGAGGGTATACTTTTATTTAATATAAAAAAAGCGAAGTGGCCTCTCTCTCCTTCTCATGCCTCCTTTCCCCCCCTCTCTGCCTCGTTCTCTGCCATATCTCTCGCGGCTCGCTCCAAAGTAGATAAAGAATGATGCGCCGCGGCCGACTCGAGACGCATATTTACGTAATATTTTTCTCCTCACGGATTTTTGCCGGAACAATTATTATTCCTCTCCACTCGCCTCCACTCCTTCTTTCTTTTCTCCTCTTTTCTCCTCCCCTCTCCCCCTCCGCTCTTCTCCCGCCGACGTAGCAACGTGAATTATGTCCGCGCGCTCCGAGCAGAATCCACGGCCTCGTGACCCTCATGACGGAGTCCTGACTCACTCCGCAGGATGGGACAATTAACTCGACTGAATTGTCCGTTAAAAGGTCTCGACACTGACAGCTCAAGGCGATCTCCCTTTTAACGAACACAAAGCCCGTCTCTTTCCGTGCCCGCGTTCTTCCTCTTTCTCCGCAGCGCGTGGGTGCGCGCGAGTCCCGCTCAAGGCGTCATCAAAATCGACCTGAACGACCGGCGAATGTCGAAGTAGTCAAATAACGGCACCGGGGAAAGTTAAATAACGGCGCCCCGGTTGTCCCGATCTCTCGAATTTGTATCTGAGAGAAAGAGAGCATTGGAAGAGAGAGAAAGAGAGAGAGAGAGAGAGAAAAGAGGGGAGGGGAGGGGGTTCAGCGGAACGTTGAAAATTCGCGAGAGTTCAACTTCACACTCGATTGGACTCGGCTAATCATTCGCGCTTCCCGTCGGTCACGTCGAGTAAAATAGTCCGACGATTCGCGAGCTCGTGTGCCCGCGCGAACGCGGATTTGACGTCTCGCGTTAATCAGGACCTCAGCGTACCTACTTCGCTCCTCCCTGCGGTTGCGTCGCTCCGCTTCGCGGTGAATCAATGATAAGCTCTCGCTTTCTGCGAGCGCTCGGAGAGCGCAACAAACGCGATAGATTATATCCATGCCGCTGCCGGGATCATACCGAGTTAACGAAACCGGTGTCTGCCTATGGTGTGAGGAATTACAGGGGGGAGAGGGGAAGCAGAACCAGAGAGAGAGAGAGAGAGAGAGAGAGGGAGAGAGAGAGAGAGAGAGAGAGAGAGAGAGAGAGAGAAGGAGAGAGAGAAGCCCTTTGTAGCTTCTGCCAACGTCCGCTAACGAGGAAATATCTGCATCTCGAATTAAATGTGGAATTAACGCGACGAGTCGACTCTAATTGCGAGGAACAGCGATTCTGAGCGCGAGCTCGGCCGAGCGAGCATCTACTAATTATCCCTGCGACAGTTATCCGACAAGAAAATAAGCACATCGCTCCCACCCCGTCTCTTGCCCACTCTCTCTCTCTCTCTCTCTCTCTCTCTCTCTCTCTCTCGCTCGCTCCTCGCCAGTTACGTTAATGCGTTTCTTCGCGGCTATTTTTACCGGTAGTTCGCAACAAATACCCGAAGACGAGTAATTTCCGTCCCTGTCCCGGTTCGTCTGCGAGAAGAGGCGCCTCGCGTCTTGAGCCTCGAGCGGACACGACGACGTTTCCGCGCTCGCCCGCTGGCGAGCCTGAACAGACGTCGCGGAAGACACCGATCCGGCCGAGAGGAACAAGACGAGGAGATGGTGAAGGAGGAGGACGACGAGAAGCAGAGGAGGACCGCCTGCGAGTCCATATATCTTGTTGATGGATGTTGTTAGGGTCCGGCGATTGTGCCGTTTCTCTCTATCGCGCGCCCACCGTGTGCCTTTCTCGTCTTAATCCGGCGACGGTGACGGCGACGGCGACGACGACGACGACGACGCCGCGCCCCTTAGCAGCTGAGTTTGCATTTCTGTCGGCCGTAATTGCTCCTGACATATCCTTCGCGAGAGTCTCGAGATCGGCGAGCGATGCTGCGTCTCGAGCGAAACGCCGGCGAATGATGAACGGAGAGACGGGGTTGGAGAGGCAGAGAGAGAGAGAGAGAGAGAGAGAGAGAGAGAGAGAAATCATCCGAGAGGGGGATCATCCGCTACTTTGATCCGTAGATATCCGCGATCCGGCGTATTTGATTTATGTTACGTCCTGGAGCTTTGTAATCTTAATAATCAAATTTCGTCTCCGCGGAGAATCCGAGGGAAGTTCGTGTTGTTAAATATTAAGATGCCGCGCGTGAGAGAGGCGGAGTTAAATTACACCGACAGAGGGAAAACTTGGCGACGCCGTGAGTAAACTTCGTAATATCATTTGATGCTCGAGAAAGTAATCTATCCATCGGCCGCGTCACGCGCCCCCGATAATTGCGAGACGCTCGTTACCTCGCCGATTTCATTTCTCGGCGCAGCGCGTCGTCCCGTTCATCTGTCCCTAAGAGCTCCGATGAGAAAGAGAGAGAGAGAGAGAGAGAGAGAGAACTTACATCTGCCTAAGAGCAAGATCCGTCCGAGTCCCCGAATGACTTCTCTCAGCGGCTCGAATAGTTGCGGCGACGAGAACCGGCGAGCGAGAGAGAGAGAGAGAGAGAGAGAGAGAGAGAGAGAGAGAGAGAGAGAGAGAGAGAGAGAGAGAGAGAGAGCTCGATCAGCCCTGTCTGAGCCGATCAATCAGCGGCTCGATGTCCACGAGGATAACCCACGTCGCCAGATAGCGAAGATTCGCGATGAGATTTCGTGATTTTCGAGGGTGAAAGCCCGACTCATTGTCTCTCTCTCTCTCTCTCTCTCTCTCTCTCTCTCTCTCTGTCTCTGCTCTCTCCGTCCTACGTACGACCTCTCATACGCCTGATATCTCTATCTCCCAGCGGGCTTCGCCAAAAAGTAACGTCGTAAAGATCGAGATAATCCGGAGCACTACATTTCTTGCTAACCCGCCTGGCCCCGTACGCGCGCTCTCGCTGGCCGTGGCCCTCCCACACAATCCGGGGACGTCCGCAACCGGTAAATATCCTCCGCCTGTCGTTCGCCACAAGAGGACACAGGGGATGAGAGGAGGGAAAAGGAACAACGGGGTCGGTTTACGTCGCTTCTCTTTACGTCGTCGGCTACTGTCGCTATCTCGAGCGCCACACACAGCGGTCCATCTACCAAAGTTCAAAAACTCATCTCTCTGCCTCTTCCTACCTTCGCGAAGAGAAAGCTCCGGAAGAAAAGTTCCGAGAGTCAGCGTTCTTCCGTTCTGACGTATCGCAATCTATGGATCGTGTTCGCACTTTCCGTTCGGAGCGGTGCCGAATTTTCCGAGGGGATCGCGAACACCCCGCGAGAACGTTGCCTCGACGCGTCACCTCGTGTGAATTCGTTGGCCGATAGTATCCCTTCGCCCGTTGACTGATTGAATCATCGGCTGTCACGATGGCAGCTTCATCTTTACCCGCGGCAGATCGATCGCACGCCGCGCCGCGCCGTCACCACTCGGCGACCGCTTTCATTCCGCCTTCCTGATAGCAACAATAATCCCGCGTCTCGACAAGAGGCCTGCCTCCTCTCCTCTCCACCGGATACCACCGAACGACTGTGATTTACGAGGTCGACGAGGCGCAATAAGTTCCCCACGTCGATAAATCGAGAGCAAAAGCCGAAAGGCGATAACTTGTTTTGACGCCCTCCTCTCGTCCCCGAGAGTACTCGTGCCCCGTTATGGGATTCGGATTTCGAACGGTGACGGGGGGTAATGACGGCGGTGACGACGGCAGAAATTTATCCGATTCTCAACGTTGCTTCTAACGAGGCGGCGCGCTCGCGACACCCCTAATCCGCCGCTGTTAGCCACCCTTCTGCGTTCGTTATGTCGCGCGCGCGCACGCGCTCGACAAATCGCGGCTTGATCGAGAGAACGAGAAGGAGATCGACGAGGGAGACGCGGGAAATACGAAAAATTCAGGCCGCCCGATGGAGACGAGAGCGAAAGAGCGAGCGAATGAACGAGAGGGAGAGGGAGAGAGAGAGGGAGGCAGGCAGATCCAGCGATAAAACGCGAGCCTCTTTTTTCCGGCGCGCGACGCAACCTGCGCGACTAATTTAATAAAAGTTGCCGTAGAAGTTGGCGGGCCCATTAAATTCCTCCGAACCGCCACCAAATTAATTCCCACTAGGCCAACGGAGGCCGGCAAAGGTCTCCCGGCTGACTCGCGTCGTGGCCGGCGCGAATTAAGCTTCTCTTCAGCTCGCCGGGAACGCTCGGGCTGAACAAACGGCCAGCCAATTATGAATTCTCTCTTTCGGCGGCGACGCGCCGCTCGCGCGCGCGCGCGAGTACTATTTTAGTGGCCGCGCCTGGGCCCAACCCTTTTCCCGACCGCTATCTAGTTAACTTGACCCTGCGCCCTCGCCCTCCCCCGCCCGCCTATCCGACCCCACCGACAGAATGGTTAATTAGCATGAGAAATTTGCATCGGCGGCAAGAATCCCGACGGACCGACGACAAATCGCCCGAGAACGACGCGCGCGTGTATACGCTTCCATCCCCTTTCAACCCTCGCTCAGCCTTCATCACGGTCAGGATACACCGAGCGGAAGGTCGGTATCGAGGGAGCAGGTCCTATCGCGCGATCCTGGTCGTTATTTAAGTGAGTCCACGCATACATGGGGAAAAAACACACTCGCTGCGGATTTTCCGTCAGCGGAGAACCGGGAGGCTTCCTGCGGAGGAGGCTACGATCGGTCGAGGGTCCTCCGCCGGCCTAGTTTAATCCGACTGAGTTTTAATCGCAGGTGTTTCATTATGCACCGAGCGCCGCGCGACGGGCTGAGAAGACTGCGTCTGAGGAGCATCGCCGCGGGCGTCCGACCTTCGTCTGGCTCGACTCCTCTTGGAGGAACCCGCGGACGGTGAAAGGGAACGCGGCCGTGCTTTGTAGCTTGTCTTTGAGCCTCTCGAGAGGAGGAAAATACACGCGCTCCGCGTGTACGAGTCTGCGCTCTCGACGCGGATTTTTGCGATCGCCCCGACTAGAAATTTTGATCAGGTTCACCTAACATCGACAAGGACCTAATGGGGTGAATGAAAGGTAATCCTAAGTAAGTCAGTCCTTATAATGTCCTAACGACAAATGAGTAAGGAAGACCTTTATAAGGTTATAACGATTGGGTCCACATTAGGACCTTAATGTACCAAACTAGTGTATGATATAATATGGTTCAGTTAATCAGGTCCTTGTCTCCTGCCAGATCCTGTCAGGATCTTATTCATTGTACCTAATATGATTTGCATTATCAAGTTTTAACAAAACAATTTTTGGATGTCATTTCCAAATATAAAGATGTTTGCATTGAGAAAACACTTCAGATCACTTGAATATATTTGTAAAATGCTATAGAAACTATCCTTTTTTTAGCAGTCAATAAATAGTTGTAAAACTAACGCGACATGCAACTTTCCTCTTTAACACTACTTTATGTCTTGTCACCTTGTGATACCTTATGATCTTATGATATTCATTTTATGTTTCTTTCCCGAAACATTTTACAAGTATATTCAAGCGATCTAAAATATTATTTCATGCAAATATCTTTTTATTTGGAAATGACATGAAAGAATTCTCAGCGTGTCATTTGTTATTTCTAATGTCATCACCCAATATAGCCGTGGCGAGTAATCAGGAGCCATAATTTGAAAAGAAAAACGTAATAAGGACTCCATAAGGTAACTCAGTAAGGACCTGACTGAGGTCCTGATATCCACGCTGCGTTACATACATGACTTACTAGAACCCGATAGTATTACCTTATTGGGACCTGATGTCCAAATGAGGTTAACCTGATCAGGACCATGAGATAAATTTCTAGTCCGGGCCGTCGCGGCGACGGCGCGTCGGCGTGTCGGCGCTGCGGTTTTCGGCCGAAGCGTTCTACGCGGTTACATAAGCAGAATAACGAGCGGGTCGTCCTGCTACGGGATTCCTGTTACTTGAGGCTTTCGTTACGAGTCGCGCGAAAGAGGCGGGTGGACCCGCGCTGCTCCGTCGTAAATCGTCGGGCGATCCGCGGACGCGCGTGTTTACAGGCTCGGGGCGACACGGGCGACGCATATCGCGATTTCGCCGAGCCGCCGGCGTCCGAGTCGCCGTCGGACATCTATGGAGCGTTCGTCGGAGCGCGAGCGATGCGTCCAAATACGGACTCGGATAAAACGAGTTCCGGAGCGTTTCGGTCCCTCGAGCAGCGGCTCCTCTCTCCGGAACGCTCCGGAACGTGCATTCGAGAGCCAGACGCGGCTACTGGCGGATGCAATGCGTCTTTCTCTCGCTCTCTCTCTCTCTCACTCTCTCACTCTCTCTCTCTCTCTCTCTCTCTCTCTGTCTCTCTCTCTCTCTCTCGCTCGCTCTCTCACTCTCTCTTTCTCTCTTCCTCTCCCTCTCTCTATCTCTCCAGCTTGTGTACGACCGCGCGTTAACGCGTTTGCGGATAAGCCCGGGCGATCGGTCGCGTCGGCTGCACCCAACGAGGATTTAAAATTCATAATCCGCGACGCGGAAACCGCTGGCGGATAATTCCGTCGCCGCGAAAGGCAACCGCGCGCGGCGGCCCGCGTATTACGCCGACCGTCCACGTAATCTTCTTCTTAGCGGGCGCGCTAGTGAACGCGCCCATATGCCGCGCCTCGCCTCGGGTAATGTTTAACAAAACGGTCTCACTACCACCACCGCCCGCGCCGCCGCAGCCGC
The DNA here is from genome assembly GCF_003227715.2 of Harpegnathos saltator. Classification (NCBI taxonomy): domain Eukaryota; kingdom Metazoa; phylum Arthropoda; class Insecta; order Hymenoptera; family Formicidae; genus Harpegnathos; species Harpegnathos saltator. Next base: position 960,442 of record NW_020229877.1, on the reverse strand, counting down.
CGCAGTCGCCGCCGCCGCCGGCACCGCCGACGACGGGGGTGAAATGCAAATTTATCGCCACCTGGCGAAAAGGAAAATAAAAAAGAACGACGGGCGGAAAATAAAAAAAGAGCGGTCCTCCCACTGCGCGCTCGCCAGCCGGAGGTCGACAGCCGGAGAGAATTGGGAGAGAAGAGAAGAGAATGGCGCAGGGGGTAGCGAGAGGGTGATAGTAGAACGGGACAGAGGGAGATGAGAATGGACGCAGAGCGTGAACAGTGGCGAATGCAAAGATGGCTTGTGACGCGGTCGAGACCGCGACTGGACCGCGAGGAACGTCACGAAGGAGCCGCGTATGAAAACTTGAAGGAGAAAAAGCAGAGGCTAAACGAGCAGACGCCAAGGGAAAAAATATCAGCGCCATTTTCGCCGTGTACGAAATTGAAAGAGCGAGCGCGAGAAAAAGAATGGGCTGGAGAACGAAAATGAAAAGATAAAACAACATCGACGTTCGATACGCAAGCGGCGCGCCGACAGAGAGAGAGAGAGAGAGAGAGAGAGAGAGAGAGAGAGAGAGAGAGAGAGAGAGAGAGAGAGAGAGAGAGAGAGAGAGAGAGGGAGAGAGAGAGCAAGAGATGAGGAAGGAGAAAAACGAAGCGATGCACGCGAGCGCGTATGAATTTATAACGCCATATTAAAAATTCGCCTCGATAGCGCCGTCGATAGCAAGTCGCGCAGCCGAGGGGGGAAAATATTAGTCCAAGGCTTTGGAACTCCCGCAGACGCCGTTGGATGTTGGGGAAGTTAATGCCTGAATATTAATTATGGCGTCCAGCTGGCTGCGCGCCGGCCAATGTTTTGTTTCCGTTGTTTTGCCCGGTTGACCGCTCGCGCGCGCAGCGCAGCGCAATGCGGCGCGGCGCGGCGCGGAACAGCGCGCCGTATGGTCGTTTTCCTACGCTCGAGCCGGTAAAGCGTTAAACTTGCCCATTGTTCCGTCCGCGTATGCGTGACCGGGAAACGCGGCTTTTCCCATCCCCCGGCCGCCGATCTTACGCTACCCTCCCCCTCCTCTCGCGCTGGCTGCTCGCCTGGCTGCTCGACTCCTCGCGGAGATCCCAGCGATAGTAACTGCGGTTCAGCATCGGTCATGGCATCGATCTCTCGACCGGCCGAAGAACAAGAATACCCAGATGCATCGAGATAATATTACACGCGGCACTCTCTCTCTCTCTCTCTCTCTCTCTCTCTCTCTCTCTCTCTCTCTCTCTCTCTCTCTCTCTCTCATAATTCTCGCGCCCCTTTTCCGTCGGACAGCCGGCGATAATTCACACACAGGCTCGCGGGAAAAACGAGGGCACGGTCGGTTTGGGTGCTTTCAGAAGGAGACGCGATAAGAGCGAGCGCGTCTCTCCGTCGTGCGCGCCTATGCGGACGAGCGAATGCGCGTCCTGGTGGACACCATCGCGCTCGCGTACGCGAGGAGATCGCGTCGTGGAGATCCTTTAGAGATAGAGAGAAAGAGAGAGAGAGAGAGAGAGGGGGGAGGAAAATGAGGCAAACGCGAGCGCGTCCCTTTCTTCCCGCGTCGACGTCGTCGTTTATTGCTGGTTACCTTTACGAGGCAACAACATAATCACACTACGCCATAATATTACGACCGGCGAAAGTACGTCCAGGACATAAAAAAAAAGGTTTATTGGCTGTTTGCGCGGGCGTGTGACGCGTTACCGCGACGACGACGGCGTCGGCGACGCGTCGTTTGCGATTTCGTTTACAGAGACGATCGCGGATCTTATCTCTCGCGAGCGCGAGCGTTCACGGCGGCGGACGAAGACGGGAAATTTCCTCGGGATTTCCGCGGGATAATGCGCCCGCTGGAAAGGATAATGCACCTGGGAATACGGGACGGGAAGGGCATGATTACCCGTTGCTTTTCCTTCCTACCGGGTGTCGCGGAGTTACTCCGGACGAGATTTACGAGGCAGCTCGTAAAGCAACCGATGAAATTTAAATTTTTGCCGGTCGCACACTTTTACGACGGCCGGGCGGGCTTCAAACACTCCGGCCGCTGCGCGGACGTTTGCGTACGTGTTTGTGTACGGCAAACATTAGAATTAATATCATCGTGCGCGAATAAATCCTCGGGCCGCCGTCAATATCGTCAGACGAAGCGCCCGCGCGAGTGGATATTTCCGTTATGTTCGGACTCGAAATTTACCTTCCTCGCTCGCGATTACATAAAGAAGATACTCCCGACTGATTGGCCAGATCTCGCGAAATACGCCGAGAATGTATATAATCCGAGATAACAGAAAATATCGGCGATATTGAAATCTCGTTCTCGCGAGCCGCTAATTACATGTTGGGCACTTATGACCACGGTCGCAGAATTTGCAATATCGAATGTCTCGGCGATGAGATGCAATCTCATCGCCGTCAATATATTCCCTCACCTTCCTTCTTCTCCTCCTCCTCCTCCTCCTCCTCCTCCTCCCTCTCTCCCACCGTCGGTCGACTCTGAAGGAGAAACGCGAAGGGTAGCGTGAGATAAGGAAGAATTGAAAAAAGGAAAGAAAGGAGACAGATAGAAAACGAGGGAGAGAAAAAGACAGAGGAAGAAAAAGAGGGAGAAACCGACTCCCGCGGTACTACGCATTCCACTGCTAACAATAAGTCCGCTTTACACCGGCGACGAGTTCGCCGAGCCGCGGCGATTAAAGCTCTGCAAACGACCGGAGATTAAATCGCGCCCGCCGCGGGCCGCGTTTTCGCGCAGGGCGGAGCAGGGCGGGGTGGCGCGTTACGCGGTCGATATTAAAAAAATTGCTACTCGCTCGGTGATTAAACGCGTTTCGGCTAAGTGGCCGAAATTAAATATCGGCGACCGCTCGTAACCGAAAACGTTATGCAAATGCCGGCGCGAGGGATGATCGGCGACGCGGCGCAAATTGACGCATTTGTCGAATCAACACGAAGCGGAAGTGGAGGGATTTCTACCGTCCGTAAAATCGTCGCCTGCAAATTAGCACCTTTGCTCTCGCTCGCTCGCTCGCTCGCTCGTATACGCGTCTTCTCGTCGCGTAAGGACGAGATGTGGAAAATTGCGAGCAGCCGACGCGCCTTGCGCTATTAGCAGCGACTTCTTTCGCGAGACGTCACGAATGCGCCGTGTGAACGGGGCGCACCAGGTTTTACCCTTTGTGGTCGCGCCACGTCGGAATTACGCTAAAAGTCCGCCGCTGCCGCCGTCGTCGTCGTCGCGCACGTGACGGCGTGCAGACGCGCGCACGGTCGAGACTTATCTCGCGGATGAAATTAGAACGAAATGAGCGACGAAACGAGGCCCTTGGGGAGAACAAGTTACGACGGCCATCGCCGCTGTCGTCGACGCTGCTTTAGGCGCGCGTTTTGGGTGAATTTTGTTTTTACGCGTCTATCAGCTCTATTCATCTATTTATTTATCTACCGTACACACACACACGCGCGCGTTAACAGTGCGATGGCCGGCGCGGCGGCTCTTGAGCGAAAAATTCGTATTAAATTATTTATCATCAGCGAAACGCCGATTAAGTCGACATTGGATTACTTGATATTGCCTCGCGAATTGCGCTTTTATAGTTTTCAACCCCTCCTCCAGCTCGCGTTTATACGTTCCACGGGTATATAAAAATGTAAAATGACAGTGCGTGCGTGCGGTATGACCACAAAAAAATAACGTTATTGTGAACTTAATTAGTGGCATAATACAGTTCGAAACGTGATGAAGCCAAACGTTGTCACTGTTTATTTCAGTCTGGTTTTCACCGATAGTTCACTCCGATTTATTAACGCGTTTATTAACCTGCCACGGGCGATCCGACGAAATGGGACGCGCGCGCTGCGTCGTTCAAAGTCACGGCTCGGCCGTACGGAAAAATTATTTGCAAACGCTCGCAGTCCTCCCGACTCCTCTTTCTCTCTCTCTCTCTCTCTCTCTCTCTCTCTCTCTCTCTCTCTCTCTCTCTCTCTCTCTCTCTCTCTCTCTCTGTCTCTCCCTCTTTCTCTCTCTTTTTCCCGTACTCATGTGCAATTAGCAATAAAATCGTTAGACATTGTTGTTCGGAATGGCGAAATTCACGGCCGATTGTGGAACGCAAGAAAGTGGTATATGCGCCTCCGCATAATCTCACAAATTCCCAACCGCAAATTCGAACCTCAATCCTCCGCCGGTCGCAAAACGCGACCTTGACGAGTGACGATTCCGTGCGAAAATGTATGTAGTGACAATAAAATATGATTGCAAAGTCCAATCCGCAGGATCGAAACGTACGTTTCGTTCGATTTGACGCATGTTTACGCTCTTTCCATATATATTTATGCATTTAATGAAAATTTAATGAATTCATATAAACAACGATTCTCGCACATTCGCCCGTGTAATGGACCGCATCGGTCTGTTGATTTTTTTACGCCGCGTTATTTACCCTTGTGCGTGTTATTTTTATCTCGAAGTCGTATCGAAAGAGAGTATCAAACGCAGATTATAATTACACCGATGCTACTGCCGTATAAGGGCATATTAAATTACGAAATATTAATTAGCAAGCCGGGTCCGGCAAATCTCGTCCGGCCAGCGGCGCGTATAAAAGCGCGACGGCCTCGCTCGCGGGCCGTCGCGCTTTTATACTTTATTTATTCTTCAGAATTTCTGCAGCAAAGCGCGACGAGGAGAGTGTGTATGTGTACATGTGTGTGCAGGCCGTTCGATTTTTCTCCCTTCGTCCTTTCCACCCTACCTACCGCGGCGCAGGGCACGGACGCCGCCAAAGAAACGCGATTGTTACACTCATTTGCATGACAGAAGGGTAAACAGGGGTAACGAGATTTGCGGGGTGGCGACGTCCGTACACAAAACAACCGCGGTCGGGATGTCGACCAAACACCGAGCGCTAATATGACCTCGTGTGTACGTCGGCATACAAGGGGTGGAGATATGGGTAAGGGCGTTGTGACGAGTGGCTTTCCTTTTGAGCGACATGGGACGAAAAACCGGACGCCGTCGCATACCGCCGAGACACCCGCTACATCCGTGGTTACATATGTCTCGCGCGCGTCCAACACGATCGAAGAACCGGCGGCGGCGGCGGCGGCGACTCCTAGGGTTCGATTCCTCAGCAGCGAAAAGCTTCGGGTAACAAAGCAGAGAAAATCAACCGAGGGCTTACCTCTCTCGCTCTGCGACGTAACATGACGTAATATTACGTTACTTTATTATTTTATCAAGGGTTACTTGCGAAGCTCCGTCGGATATCGTCGCGATGAGCTCATAGGTTGGCTGAAAGACGAGTCTTTTCGCCGGCGCGGGCGGAGAATCGGAAGTATCTTGGTAATTTTGTTAAACATACGTATACTCGTGTATACTCTCTTCTGTTATAATTAATAAAATATACTATTATTTATATATATAGTCTTATGTTATATACATTTCAGATTTTCCCGGCTCTCTTGATGTACCGCGTGGCCAATAAAACGGCGCTTTACAGCGTCTTAAGATGGATTTCAGGCAGTCTAAAAACATGAGCCGACTATGAATACCGCGCCGAAAAAATGAGAAAAAAGATTCGACTCTCGCAAGCTTCTAATATCGACCGCCGCGAGATGCTATCGGCGCTATTATCCCGGCCACGTCTCATTAATTTACCTACCTACACAAGACACGACCAATTGCATGTAAATGAAACGAGCGGCCAATAGGGAGTCGATGAAACGAGCCAACAAAACAAACATCCCCCAAAATGCATTCATTCATCGTCCCTTTAGTTATTCAACTTCTCGTTAAGCTCGGGGGCAATCAATCGCGCGGATATCAACACGGCACGGACAACGCGTTAAAAAAATGGAATAATTGAACGTCATCAGCGAGCGAGCAGCAAAACGACGCGGTCGAATCGAGCCCGCACAGCCGCGAACACGTCGTGCCCATTATTATCATTACTACTCGCGGAGAAGCCAACGCCCTTCCCGCGCGGAAAGGAGACGGGGCGATCCGCAGGATCAAGGGCTCGGTGGCTGAGTGTCGTGCGGTTACTAATAAAGCGTCTCGAAGAGAGGAGGAGCGCCGCCCGAAACTAGTCGGTCCGATGAGCCGCTGACGGATGAGGAGGGAGAGGGCCGATGGATTTCAATGTGCTCGCTGAATTCATTAAAGTAACGACGGTTGACGGGGTGTTGCCCAAACACGGCGCGGAGATGTATACTTACACGGCCAGGGAGGGAGGGAGATTAAGGGTTAGAGGACACACACACACACACACACACACACACACACGAGGGGCCGTTCTTGAATGACAGAAAAACTGGTCCCCGTCGGCAGACGGCCCGCTATCGTCGCTCATGTTTCTACAGGCTAATACCGCCGGTTACCAGACACTGCCATTCGACGAAACACTTGGGGGAAGAGCCGCTGCGAGGGGAGCGGGAGCGCGCGCGGATTAAAGCAATCTCCGTGTGCAATCTGCGTGCGCTTTGCCGCGACGACACGACGCGGTGTGTATCACGCACAGCTCGACCGCGGGGTGTAATTTCCTCGGAGAGATCCGAAATCGGTAGGTTCCCCCCCGTCAGAGAGTTCATCTACCTGCGCGAGCGCGCGGTCTCTTTCCCTTTCTCTCTCTCTTGTGAACGTTTTCACCCCTAGACTGTCTAATTGTTTACACTAATTTATCATTATCATTATTTATTTATACTATTACTTCTTTATACGATTCTTTGTCTTTTTTTGTTGTATCACATTACTTTATACTGCTTCATTTCTTGGGTATGCTTACCGAGCATATCCTTGCAACTGATGTAACCTAAGTTTCTTTGTATTATTATTATTGTATTATTTTTATTGTATTATTTTTGATTTCCTTGCGCTTGAGGGGACCTCGTCCCGGAGCGCTCAATAAATAACGCTTTCTCTCTCTCTCTCTCTCTCTCTCTCTCTCCCGCGCTTTCTCATTCTGCCAGACGTCCGCGGATAGGAAACGTCGGAATTTGGAGATTCGCGAGGGCGAACAATATCCGCGAGTTTTCCGCAAATTTCCCGCGCGCGGCTCACCTCCAAAGATCAGATTCGCAAAAATGTTCCAACGGCAAAGACGAAGAGGGACTCGGTAATTTCGTGAGCGCGACAAGCGGACTTTTGTCCGTCGTTTGTCGCTAGCAGCCCACGTGGCGCGTCCGGATTGATAAAGTAAATAAATAAATAAAGTAACTAACCGCGCGTAGATCTTCGCACTGCAGCAGCGCCGACCGTAGCTGCTCGTCGCGGCTCGCCGACAAAGCCGAACAGCGAGCGGGAAAGAGGTGTTCGTGGATTAAATTTCATCCCTCGCGTACTTAAACGCAGGCCTTTGTGCACGCGGCGAACCGCAACGCAGAATCGAAATGTTGCGCTCACGTTCGATTGGCTGCGGTTCGGTTACGAGGGGTGACGACGCGTACTGCCTTTTGTAGCTCTCGCGGGGGATTCATACGCCGCGCAGGACCGCCTCTCCTGCCTCCCTCTCTTCCTCTCCTTTTTTTCAGCTGAGATCCGAATAGGGGCGCGACGGCTACGAGATGAAATCGTCTTGATTATGCGCGCGGCGCATGATGTATCCGGTTTCAGCACCGCCATGTTTTCAGGCGAGCGCGAACGCGTGCGTCGCTTTTGCGCGTGTAACATTTCGCCGGGAATATTCGCGCAACGGAATTACCCCCTCGCCGCTCGAGACGCGTTACGTATATTTCACGGAGATGTCTCCGACAAAGGCGAGGGAAAATGCCAGCGGAACTTTAAGATTCAACGTCACAGCTGACGTCCAACATGGCGACTTACCAATTGCGAGAGGACGGGTTTACCCAATCGACAATAATTTTCACACGTCTACCCCTCGAGAGAATCGTACGCGCCACGTTCGCGACTCGTACAGGCGCTTCCAAATTCCAGCAACAATTTCGCGGACTTATCCGCCATCTTGCACAATTACAATCGCCGCCTGAAGAATCCGTGACAATCGAACGCTGCACAATCACAAACACGCGCGCACCTTGCGCCTTCCTCATCAACGTTTAAAATTTAAACAGCCCACGGCCTCTCTCTCTCTCTCTCTCTCTCTCTCTCTCTCTCTCTCTCTCTCTCTCTCTTTCTGCCTCTCAGGACGTACAAGACTCCTCGAGAGCTGAAAGAACCACTCCGACAACCTCCTCGAGGTGCACAGGTGCTTCGCGCGCGATGGAGTAAAAAGGTGGCGGGACCCGCCCAGTCGTAGTTAGTCAGCCGAACAGCGGGAAAGCTGTTTTTCGCGGCGAACCAGCAGCAACTTGCCGGCGAGAGGAACACCGAGAGAAATCGAGAGAAAGAGAGGCCTCGCATCGAGGCTGCGCAGCAGCGAAAAAGCGAACGTCAAGGTTGAAAGCTGCCCGGCCGCGCTTTCCCGCAGATTTCTCTGGCCTCGCTTAAAGGCGCTTTGTATTCGCCGGTTCTCGCGCTCCTTTCGCGAGAGCGCGCCCGGATATTTCGCACGTCGATGTAACCGTAATCTCGCTCGATCGCTTGCTTTCCACGGGGGACTAAGAGCTTGAAACACAACCGAGCTGCGCCTTCGAGGCGGAAGTTAAGTACATATACGCGCGATTACACGAGAAAGAGAGAACTGTACAAGACCGTGCGCCAAGAAAAGCTTATTACGAAAATTCAAGATTTCTTCCGCTTAAATTTCATCGTTTGCGAAAAAGCTGCGCCCGTCGTCTGTCCAACGTTACACGCCAGAGTCGTCAACATTTTTAATTACTTGTTGAACACGGATGCGCCGGCGGAGTTGCAGCAAGGACACTTTCAAAAAGCTGCGTGGGTTTCCGCGGAAATTCCATGAAACGCGCGCTGCATTTTCAGAAAATCGATCGATCCTCCTCATAGTCCTCGCTGAAGGAGCAGAAGACGCAGCCATGAGCGAAAGAGCAGCGCGCCAAGGGGTTAAAACGGAGCCGTCGCGGCGGCAGTATATGTATGCATTAGGTGTGCAAATGAATAATCCAATTTTTTCAGCTACATTCAAGGTTTATTTTAAAAGAAAGTAAATTAAATTGTTCAATCAAAGCCGTTGCTTTCTATAACTTTAAGCCATCTTTCAGGCAGCTGATGAATTCCAGCTCGGAAAAATGTTACGTCTTTCGACACGATAAAGTCGTCAAGCCATTTTCGGATCTCATCCACTGATTGGAAGTGCATGATCGGACAAGGCGTGTTGCATCGACCGGAACAAGTGATAATCGGATGGAGCAATGTCTGGTGAATACGCCGCAAGTGCTGCAAGACGTCCCAGTCAAGACTCATTACGGTGTCTTTTGTATTGGAAGCAATGTGTGGCCTGGCGTTGTCATGCCACAATTTCACTGGACGTTCTCCTTTGCCAGTATACGAGCGTTTTCCAATTCTCCAATTCTTGACTCAAGCAGATTAATTGACGTTGGTAGCAGTCCGCAGTAACTGCCGAGTTTCATCCGGTTCCAACAACTCATAATAAAGCACGCCCTTGATATCCCACCAAATGCAGAGAAGAACCTTCTTCTTTCCGAAGCGATTTTGATGATTCGCCGGGATTTACCCATGACTTTCTGCGTTTCGGATTGTCATAGAGTATCCATTTCTCATCGCCCGTAACGATTTTCCACAAGAAAGCTGCTTTCGACGCTGCTTATTGAGAAGAGAAAGACACGTTGCCACTCGTTGATTTTTGTTGGTTTCAGTGAGTTCATGCGGTTAGGCACCCATTTTCCTTCTTTCTGTATCTTTCCCTCCCATGTAGGCGTTTGGAATCTCATTTCCCATCTCATGTAGGCGTTTGGAAATCGTTTGCTGCGTTACTCCCAACTGTTCTGCAAGCTCTTTTTGTGTTTGTGCCGAATTTTCCGCGAGCAGTTGTTCCAAATCATCATTATCGCACTTCGGAGGGCCTCCAGGGCGTTGTTTGTCGATTAGACTGAAATTTTTTGAACCGCTTGAACCAAAATGCGCACACATCGTACGATACAACACCTTCGCCGAGAAAGGAACAAATCGATTCGCACGCTCTTGCAACATTTTTTCCTTGTTGGAATTCGTAAAGAATGCAGTGTCGGATATGCACCTTATCTGTTGCCATTTTCAACTGTACTGAACTGAATACTTTTGAAGGTTATGTTGGACCTTTCGCCAAACTATATGTTCTTCTTAATAGCTATATGTCAACATTGCATAATCACACAAAAGAGCGGGAAAATCTATGCAATTTAAAATTGATTTCATAACTGCTTAAAATAATTTGGATTATTCATTTGTACACTTAATATATATGTGTGTGTGTGTGTGTGTGTGCGTGCATGCATGCCGACAGGAGGATGGAAGTTTTCATGAGTGTAACGGAATTTAGCGGCCAATGTGGTAAAAGCGAAACGCGTCCCGCTCGGATGCGTTATTATCGTAGCACGCATATGCACGTTAATGCGTAATCACGCGTGACAGCATGCGTAGCGTAGCGTAAAACGAGGAGGGGGGAGGAGGAGCGAGGGATTCGGATAGGACAGCGAGGTGGGGGGGGGGGGGGAGTAGGTGAGTTCCTGTTTAAGCAATTTCCGAGCACAACGCGCAGCGACGCTCCCGGGCATTTGGCCAGCCTCATGAACTTTACATTTTCCGTTTAACTTCACCGACGGGGGGTGTCCCGGAGAGTTCACAGATTTCCCCATTTCCCGACGTCGAAATTGTTTACCGCCGTAGCTCGCCGGCACAACGAATACCGTGGCCGCGCCATTATTGTTCGCTCGACTCCGCTTTTTCGCCGCGGCGTTTCGTCGCGAATAAATAACATAACGTTATTCCGGTTTACGTAACGCAGCGAGAGAAGAAAGAAGAGAAGGAGATCGCAAATTTCCCCAGTTTACATTTTATATGTCGTCGTCGTCGTCGTCGTCGTCGTCGGCGGCGGCGGCGACGACAAGCGTAGTTCCTTTTTCTCGCGCGTCCTTGAGAACGAAGCATGCAGAGCGTCGTGTATTCGCGCCGTTCACCTGTGCGCGCCTCCGGTATATCGATCGATTTAATACACACTTAATTAAATGGCACGCTGTGATAATTACAGCCGCGTCCTCGCGCGAGAGAGCTCGCTTCTCTCCCCTTAACATTACAGCGTTACGGAAGCCAGCCAGACTGCCGTTCAGAGAGACGGAGTTATTTCCGATCATCTATTTGCACGTATGCCGTTGCTGAATATATTTCCATGGAGCTCCTCTTTTTTCATCTCTCGCCATTCCCTGTCGCGCGTCGCGCGTGAGGGTAGCGATTCGCGCCGCCGTCGACGACCACCTGTCACGGTCGCGTTTGTAAGAAATTCCGATTTCGCTCGGCACTCGACTCGACTCGACTCGACTCGACTCGTATCAAAGACGAGAACGATGGCGCGTCCGTTCGAGAGACCTTTTTATCACTCGCCCCCCTAGAAATGGTCCTTCGATAATTTCCGCGCGAAAACGGAATCCGGTGCCGCAATTCCGCGCCGGATGCAGCGGAGGGACCGGGCTCATTGTTCGAAACAAAGAAAAGAATGATGGCGCGCGCGCCTCCGACTCGGCCGGGGCTGGCCAGTTTTATTCGTCCAGGCGCCGTTCCGGATTCCCGTTCGCCCGACGACGAATAAAAGCGGAACGAGCAGACGCGTTTACATATTAACGGTGAGAGGCTTTCCTTCCATCCCTTAATTTCATAATATTGCGAAAACAGCGGTGATTTGCAAAAGGGCGGAAGGGAAGGCGGGGAGGAGGAATGAGAGGGAGGAGGGCAGTATCATTCGCACGTTTCATTCTTCTCGGGATAATTTTACACGGGAAGGAGAGATATTGCAACACACAGCCACACACACACACATACATACAAAGACCGTAACCCGCCGGAAGATATCATTTTCACTCGCAGTACATTCAATAAAACGTTTCGCGCGCGCCCCATAACTTTTCTGTCTTTTTAGCGCGGGATTATCTCAATCGAGAAAGGGAAGAATGCAAATAATCTCCTCTCTCTCTCTCTCTCTCTCCCTTCGTCCCCTGTTTTGTTTATCCGGCGCAAGTCTCGCGGTATTACGAAACCGCGGCGCACGGAAAGGCGAGCAGAGCGCGAGTGCGCGCTAATTAAAATAGACGGTAAATCGCGGACATTAGCGTTGAATTATTAAATAACTGTCAGACGTATCGGCGCGCGTCGAACGAAAAGCAGAGGAAGGGAGCCGTGAATAAAATGGAATTCGCTCCGGCGCGCGATTTCCTTTTAATTTATCCATCTCGTCCGAGGAAGCGTATCCTGAATCGCCGCGATGGACAAGACGGACAGAATGATTCATCGTCGTTCGATACATTCCGAGCGCCCGGCGGAAAAAAAACGACGAGAGAAGGGGAGAGGGGAAAAGGGGAACCAGAGAGAGAAAAGAGAAAGAGAGCGAAAGAGGGAGGGAGGGAGAGAGAAAGAGAAAAGGGGAGAGAAAAAAAGAGACAGCTTCCGACGAAACGCAGTCACGATTCGTCGGCTGTCACCGACGACACGCGAGAGACGCGAATTGAACGGGACGAGCGCGGAGCGATTCGTTTCGGAGCATTCGTTACGGATATGATTCATCGGGATTAAAAATTGCGGCGCCGTGTCTATCGCGAGGAAGTCGGCCGTTTCCCTTAGAACCACCGCCGCCGCCGCCGCCGCCGCCGCCGTCGCCGCCGCTCCGACCGCTCGTCGGGTGAATCATTCGTCTGCGGTTTTCAACGCATTCACCAGCAACTGCGTCGTTTCATCGTTGCATCGCGCGTCGGCGCGAGATACGCGAGCACATGGGCCGCGTATAGAGATAAGCGCGTATGCGCGGCTGTCGTCCCTGAAAGAAGGAACGCTAAATTCGTCTAATGCGCGTCGCGCTCGCCCTTCCGAGCTGCGCTCGTTGACCCGGAAAGTATTGAATTGGATCGAATTATTCGCGCGTCCGAGGACACGTAGGAGGAAGACGACTCGACGACGCGCGACTCGGAGCTCCGACTACGGCTTCAAGACGCGGAATGTCGGAGATACGGGGAGATTCAGGGATCCCCGAAAATTCCCCGAGTTACGCCGACTCGCAAATTTGTGCGTTCTCGCGGATCTATCTGAGACTATTCAGAAATTCAGATACCCCCGCGAGATCCAAGAATCTCTCTTTCCCTTTGTTCGACAAGCGGGCGAGGGAGGGTGAGAAGGGGACGGGGGAGGAGAAGATAGAACGGGAAGGCCGCCCACCTTCATTTACATCGCAATTATCATTTACTTCCGGGACGCGCGCTGATGCCGCTCGACATCGTTTGTCTGGATCCTCGAGAGGGAGGGAATTCCGAGATCGACGCGCGAGAGACGGAGAAAATTTATTAGCTATTACAGGAAGGCCTGTGTGCGCGCGCGAGCGAGGTGATCGATAGTCTGGGGCGCTGCTTGACGACTTCGGAGATCCGGCGCGATGGATTGATGGATGCGCCGATGGATGTGCGTTCGCACGGTCTTGTTCTCTATTGCCGGCACTCGTGTTAGCAGGAATTCACGCTGGTAATACTATCAGCGAGACAGCGTCGTTACCTCCGCGCGCGTATGATCGCCGGAAATTTCGCGGGGGAGAAGAAGAGGGGGTGCCCGCCGGCGAAATATATATTATTCGACGCGATCGGACGGACCAACGCCGAGCTTGTCGCCGAGGATATCGACTCGCAGGAGCAGTCAACACTTTGACGACCGCATGTACAGCGCAAGAATTTCCGCCTGCCGAGGCATCGCGAAAGTTGCAGCTAAAAGGACGGACATCTTGTCCTCGAGCATAAAATTTTTGCTTCACTTGAATATTTTCAATCTGAGTTCAAAATGAGTTCTTTCAAGCACCCGCAAATTCATCCTCGTGTCATCGTTTCCGTCATCTTGCGATTACAGACTGTCATTATCGACGGGTGTTTTTTTCACAAGGCGGTCGAGAGAAAAGATATCTAAACATTAAGAAATATTTATTCGCTGAGTACTGTGATAACGCGTACTTGAATAAATTTTTTCATCAAGATGGAATAGACAACCAACCGCGCTCTCTCTCTCTCTCTCTCTCTCTCTCTCTCTCATCAAGAAGTTCGATTTAAAAAATATACATTTTCACGTTCGGAGAAAAGATTCTGTAGTATTATAAATATATGTAAATATATGTATCACTATAGGTAAATTTGTTATTATTATTTAATTTATTGTTATGTAATTTATGTAATTTATTATTATCCATCGAATTTTTCAGATATTTTTTCTCTTAGTACGACCGCTGTCGAAAGCAAGTCTCGTGTTCGTGACGGCGCGGCGGCCGTCCAAGCGCCGACAGACTCGCCTCGCGAATTAACTCCGACCGACTGGAGGACAATCCGCAAGATCGACAAGCCTCGCAATTATCCTAAACATCTCTCGGTATCTTGTCGCCGATTAACATCGGCTGCACCTCGCCGTGTCGCGTGGTCGGCATCGTCCATGCGAGTTTCGCCGCAGTCGCTAATCGTCTCGCAACGACTTCCCTCCCGTTTGCGTGGTCGCCGTGCAAACGTTCATTCTAACATCATTACGAACATTCTCGGCATTGTCGCCCGCGCAAACATCCGCTGGCCCCTCGCGCGATTCTCCGCGACATCGATCGGATCTCCCGCGTAGCCGTCGCTCCCTCCTCTCTCTCTCTCTCTCTCTCTGGCTTCACGCTTTCCGCCGCGCTAGCGAGGTCGCGCGCTTGTTCCGACGTCTCGTAACTTCATAATCGATATTTCAATTAATGCCGCTGCCTCCCTCCGATCCCTTATGAAGGCGTGCGGGCGCTAAAAGGAAGTAACAAGCCGGGTTGCAAATGCACACGATGCGGCCCAGACATGGGAGGTCTTTATAGACGGAACGAACAAGAGAGAAGCGGGATGACGAAAGACAAGGAAGGAAGGAAGGAAGGAAGGAAGGAAGGAAGGAAGGAGGAAGAAGAGGAGGAGGAGGATCGCCGACCGTGGCGAGGCAGGTACCTGTGCTCTACCTACTTTAGCCGATCTCCGTGTAATTAATGTCCTCGCTTGTCTGGGCTAATGACGTTTAACACGTGTCTGATGGGAGTAAATGTCGATCGGTTCGATGTACGTACGTCGACGTAATAAGCGTGACGCGCCTACCGGCGCTGCGACGGCGCGCTGGATTAATTAAACCGGATCAAGAATGTTCGTCGCCGTCGCCGTCGCCGTCGCCGTCGACGACGACGTCGCGTCGCGGACAGACTCGAAATATACCAAGGGCTTGCACACACGACGCGTCGCATCCGTCGGACACGATCGGCTGCTGCGGCAACGCGCGCTTCTCGTCCTCCGGTCTCTCTTGACGAGTCAGTCTCTCTCTCTCTCTCTCCCCTGAGCAGCACGCCTTCCTGCGCCCTTAACGTGGACGCACTCGTGCGTCCCCCAATTTCCTACCCTGCCCGGTGATACGCGATACGCGCAGGAGCGGCGCGCTACACGCGTGCGTATAAAATTTAATCAGACCCCGGCCCGACCGACCGGACAGCCGGAAATTTTCTTTCCCTATCGTGTGTGTGTGCGTGCGTGTGTGTGTGTGTGTGTGCACACACATACACATATATGTACATATATATTTCCAGAGCCAACGGAAGAGTAGGTTGTCGGAATAGAGAATTAATTAAAGGCCGGCGAGTAATTCCGCGGATTAAGTACGCCCGGCTGTTTTCGCCGGAAAAGACCGTTGCCGTTCGCTTTTTTCACACTTCCGGGATATTCCGGGAGCAAGAATTCAACGATCCGGCCTCTCTCGTTCTCTCTGTAGCGGCGGAGGACGTGGTGCTCCTTCGTTCATTCGCATGGGTGCGCGCGAGCGCGCATCCTTAAGGATCAGTGCTCCACAGGGCAAGGGAGAGACAGAGGGAGGGAGGGAGGGAGGGAAGGAGAGAGAGAGAGAGATGAGAATCGTCTCTTGCTTACTTCGCGATCGGCTCTTACCCGGCGCGTTCGTACTCCATAAATCTCCGTCGGACAGACGCTCTCCGGTTACAACCGGCAACGATCGATAAATCATGGCCGGTCTCTCGAAAACTCGGCTCGGCCGGCGGGATATATCGATGGGCTATCGCGTCACGTTCCCGGGTAATGCCCTTTGGCGTTGCGTACGTCCGGGGTTAATGAAGGCACGTACCGGGGCCGGCGTTTGTGCATCGACGACCTTATGCAGCGCGCCGCGCCGCTCGTCACGGGCGCGTTTAATTCGTCCAATCGCGTTAGCCGCGCGATAAGCAGCTAAACCGCGCACAGGCTGAATCATCTCTCGCGAGTTGCGCTGAATCATCGCCGGTTCAGAGCGATAGAGAGACGAAAGAGACACGAAGCAGACAGAGAGAGAGAGAGAGAGAGAGAGAGAGAGAGAGAGAGAGAGAGAGAGAGGGAGTGACGCACATGGAGTTAGAGGGATGAAGAGGGAAAGAGAGAGAGAAGGAGGGAGAGCGGGAGAAAGGGATTGCCAAAGAGAGCGGAGGCCCTTTTGACAGTCCAGCCAATTAGCGTTCGACGACGACGATGACATCTCGCCGTAGAAATTACATCGGGAATAAAGCCACCGATCGTCGCCGCCGCAGCGCACCGCGCGGACTGTCCGTGCGACCACAGCGGCGGCGCGACGTTAATTAGCGATTCGCGGCATCCTTGCAAAATCGGAATCCACGATTGTTCCTCTTTCGACGCGCATTGGCAGAACGGGAAAACTCAATCAGTCCCTGATTACACACGCTCCTTTTTCACGTCCGTTCGCCGTCACGGGCGCAAATTTTTCGCCGCTTTTCACTGCGCGGCGCGGCGCGGCGCGACGCGTCACGCTTTTGATCGCGCATCGGGCCGACGCCGACGGATAATAATTATCTCCCTCAACACACGCGTCAGACAGACAATCGCGCCCGTTCTATCCGCGAGGATTAATTCACAAGAGCCTGCGAAAGCACGGTCCGCTGCCGCGGCGCGTTATTAACATCCGCCCGCGGTGGCGCGAGCAGCCTGTGCGAAATCCTTTATTCTTCCGCGGGACACTCGTACCTAGCGACGATACCGAGGATCATGCAGGCGCATCTAGTCGGCGAGGCAGCCCAGTTAGTCGAGCCGGCCGGGGGAAAGCGAGGTAAAACGCAGGCTTTTGTGCTCCCTTTGAGTTAACAATTATCCGAGCATGAAGGGGGCGTCGTCCCATGCCAAAAAGACGGCTTTCCTCCGGGAGAGCGAGAGCGCGAGGGAGAGAAAGACAGAGAGAGAGAGAGAGAGAGAGAGAGAGAGAGAGAGAGAGAGAAAAAGAGAGAGAGAGAGAGTCGCGTGTCTCTCTGTGCCGGCTCGCAAGGAACAAGAGTGGACCCGGCTGAATAGACGACGATAGGAGGACATGATGGTGGAGGACGAGGGCGGAGGAGGCGCCTTTCATCAGATTCTACGTCGAGTCTCTTCGTATCTTTCTTCCTCTCTCGTTCTCGCGCTCTCTTTCTCTTGCTTTCTTGCTCTCTTTCGCTCAGCAAGTTCTTCCCTATCTACAAGCCCGGCTCTTGCACAATGGAAATCGCGAGTCTCAGATGGCAATGCACGCTTCATTAGTTCCTCGACCATCACGTTCGCCCGCTCCGCCCGCTCCGCCCGCTCCGCCCGCTCCGTCGCGCGCGTCTCCAGAGAGTTCGCTCGGGAGTTCGTTCTTTCGATTAAACACGAGCAGATCCATCGAATGATTAGCCCGCGTACGTAACCCCGACATCGCCGGGGCTCTCGTGGAATGGAGCACTTATTCCCAACCGCGATCAATCCGCGTTCTTTAGGTCTATCCTTATACGAGGCTGCTTTACGAGGCGAGACGAGATAGGAGGAAGGAATTCTCGATACGTGAGAGCGCGATATGCACCTGAGAAGAAAAAGGTGCGACCTCTCTTCTTCTCTGATTTCACGAGATGCAGAAGGAGGGGGAGCTCAAATTTCGCTCGACGACGACGACGATCTCTCGCAGTCGTTGCGTGTTCTCGCCGAACATTTAATTGCGGGTATTTGTAAAATCACTCGCGAAACTGTCCAAATGCGGGAAAGAGATACCGCGCGTAAGTTCTCGATGGAAAACAGGAAGCGATATATAGATGCGGGGACTCGAGTGCATTCTTCGTCATATTTTCGGTGCTTCCAGATCCGCGAGTTCGGAGCTACGTGTGCGCGCGTGTACGCGCATGTGTGCGTAAGGATCCTCGAAACGGCCGGCTTTTACCACGGATTCCAGACATCCGGGACAAATCCCGGCGGCAGCCGTACGACGGCGGGATTGTGCAAGGTTGCGCCGGCACGCACACCCGCGCGCAAACATCGATTGTCTTTGGGTCTCACGTCGCGCAACGGCCGATTTTCGCGCTCGCCATTTTTCCTGCTTCGCCCCCTTAGCTGGCTTTCCACGTTGCGCGTTCGTCGCGATTTCCGCACGCGCTCCCGCTATTTTTCACGCCGCGTTTAAGCCGCCGCTGCCGCCGCCACCGCCACCGTCGTCGGCCACCACCCCGCCTTGCCCGACCGCTCGCGGCGGCGCAATTCGATTTACGCAGAACACGCGCGCAAAGCCGCGTCTTAATGACTTTATGAGAAGCGCGCGTTTTGCGCGCCGGCCAGCAAACCGCCTGTTTATTCCCCAGCTCGGCCGGGCATAACGGCTCGTTATTAACTCACCCAACCTCACGCCTCGCGCCAACGAAATTCGCGAGAACCTGGCGCTGCGAGACGGAGGGCTCGCTGTCATCTCGAGGAACCTCGGGGAAACGAAAGATTTCCCCGAGGTTTCCCGAGCGATGCGCCGAAAAAAGAGGCGAGAGAAAAAGAGTGCAGGAGCAGTCTGCGAGTTTTCCCTCCTTCCTTTTTTCACTTTCCTCCCTCTTCCATTCCCTCGTCGTGCGCGCGGCTGCGACGCGTTTTAGAAAGCGGCTTAAAATTTGTGCATCCGAGCGGCGCGCACACGTCCGACGCTGTCCATACGTTACACGGACGGAAGCGGTAATAACGACGACGACGGCGGAAGAGAGAGAGAGAGAGAGAGAGAGAGAGAGAGAGAGAGAGAGAGAGAGAGAGAGAGAGAGAGATACGGAATTCGCGGCGATGCCTCGTCGATATCTCACGCGAATAAATTCGAACTCTCATATCCAGACGTGGCGGCTGCGCCGGAGGTCGCGTTCGCTTGTCGTGAGGTCCGACCTTAAATTTCCTTAACGCTCCGCGCGTA
Source organism: Harpegnathos saltator (assembly GCF_003227715.2). Taxonomy (NCBI): domain Eukaryota; kingdom Metazoa; phylum Arthropoda; class Insecta; order Hymenoptera; family Formicidae; genus Harpegnathos; species Harpegnathos saltator. Next base: position 941,151 of record NW_020229877.1, on the reverse strand, counting down.
TATTACCCGAGTCCCGATAGTGGGGCTGCATGGCAGCAGGCCGACGCCGGCCCGGCAGCGGAGGGTGACTTTTGCGCCCACGAAGATGCCGCTAGCGGCGGCACGCTCCGCCGCCACCTCCGTCGCGTCGCGCTACTGCAGATAGCGCGTATCTACAATTTATCCGAGAATCCGCCGGACTCAGATATTCCAAATCCGAACGTCGACGGCTCGACGTGGTGGTTTGGGCCAACCCCCGCAGCCGTTATTTCGAAAGGAACGAAGAATGTTCAAGAATAGCGCTTTCCTTTTCCTGCACGTCGAGCTCCTGAACGAATTCTCGTCGCGCGTTTGTCGCACGGCGAACAATTAATATAATAAATTGAGATTCGACTTGAAGTTTGGAAGATCGACGATTATGATATTTTAAGCGTTTCTCATTGCTGAAGATATCTTTAGGGCGGTACTTGTAGGATAAACTTACATTCAAAACGGCCTGAAATCCGTCTCAAGAAACTATAAATAGCCAATGAGAGAGACGGCCCTCGCAGCTTCAAGTAAATTTAAGACGATTTTAGATGTTAGATCCGGCTGCGAATATTGAAGCTTCGCTCAGAAGATCTTTCCCGAGAGCCGCCAGTTCTCCAATGTGAGGACGGTCGCAGCGGAAGAATTCCCGCTCGTCTCGAAGCACGACCGGTGATTTTTCAATTATCGAACACATTCCGAGGATTTAATCGTTCAAAAGTGCGACAGATTAGCGACACGAGAATCCTTGCATCGAGTAAAGCTGCGATTCGATATCACTTCGCATAAAGAGAGCCCGAGCCGGCGTACGCCGCAAGACGCGTTCGTCTTTCGTAATGCCAATCCTGCCGAGGTCGGCCGACCGAGCTCGGCTTGCAGCGGCCAATCCTAGAAAAGAGAGATATTGAATCGATAAAAGCCACCCCCGCGGAATTTTACGGTCCGATCTTCCCCCGATGCGACGATTTACGACCGTCGCCTCTTTCCGCAGCTCCCTCTGGCCTCTCCCTCCCTCCCTCTCTCTCTCTCTCTCTCTCTCTCTTTCTCTCCGTTCCTCTCGCTCAGACACGTGTGTCTTCTTTATTAACCCTTCGGCCGTTTCCCGTCGACACGATTCGCCGTTCGTAAAATTAGTGCGCGCGTTATCTCGCGCCGAATGTGTACGCGGCAACTCGATATCGGTTAATGCACCTTCGATCGCGCCCCTTTCGGCTCCGTTCGGCTCCGTTCGATCGTAGGGAGTTCGCGCACTTTGGGATCGTTACTCGTCGAGTCGAGTCAAGCCGGGCGCTGTGCGCGGGGAGAAGGTCGGGTGTATCTCGATGAGCACGCAGCTCGCGTAATTTTAACGTAAGGGGATTAACGACGATGCTGTGGACAAACCGATTACCCGTGCTCCTCGATAAGGCAGCACGCTCGCTCGCACGGGCTTAATGCACGGGGAGAACGTCGGATTACAAGCCGTCGGCCAACGGCGCGCTGCCCCGGGAAAAGACAACGTCGATGCGCCGACGATAGCGATGTGAGAACCTAATTGAAGTGGGCGCGGACGATAACAGCTCGACTCCGTACGAGGCTCGGCCACGCGAACTCCTCGTTCGTGCGCGGATCCGTCCGCCCGGCTAGATTAATCCGATATACGAATGTGAGCATCCGAGGAGAGGCTCGGAGAGCCCGCGAGAGCCGAGGGATTAAGTAATTCGAAGAAATGTTGCTCGAGGATGCAGCCAAAGTCGCAGCGTCCTGTGAGAGGGACGATCGAACGTTTCGGGAATTTTACAACTCCGAGGTCGCGCAATTTATACAGCTTCACTTGGGGAAGGAGAATTCTTCAGCCGCAGAATCGATCACCAGCAAAGGGGACCAAAGAGACAAAGGAAGAACGCGAGGGGAAAACACCAATTAACATTTTGTACCGGCGCAAATTGATATTTTTCAAGTTACGCGTGCTTCCGCGGATCAACGCGTCAAGAGCGTCCAGAAGGACGCGAGGGTTCAAGACGAGGGAAGCCACAAGTGGAGGAATCTCATCTCCCACACGTATGGCAGCGGGAGGGATCGAGAATCGCGCGATCGAAGTCCACGCAAACGCATTCGAGATCGATTCAGAAACTGGGGAGAAACTCGCGTCGCGCGGCAAGACGAGGCGTGCGGATACGGAGGACCCGAAAGGACTCGGCGCGCGCGCGCGTGTGCACGCGGCAGATGTATTTCACACGATAACGACTTTAGTCACAGTGTCACTCCTCGGCAACCCCCGTGACATCTGGTAGGCCGTTGGCATAATGGGACCCTCGACGTGCCGTCGACGCGCGACCCGACGCGACTCTACGCTGCGGTGCCGCTCGCTGTGGCCGAAGGGTACGACTTGGAGGGTAGAACGTCGGCGAGAGGGAAATTGTCGTCGCCATCGCCACCGCCGCCGTCGTGGCCGTCGCCGTCGCGGCGGCCAGCTCGGGGCGGATCATGCGAAACCGAGATGAGCGTGTAATTTTTGTTGCGCACGGCATTGTCCGCGTTTCGTGAATGGCGGGGCCCCCGGGATATCGATGTCTCCGTGAACGTTGCGGAGAGTCGAGGCGAGGCCAAGGGTGGAGAGGAGGAGGAGAGAGAGAGAGAGAGAGAGAGAGGAGCGGGCATGCGGCGCGGTGCGGTGCGGCGCGGCAGCCCGAGGGGCATTCATCAAACCGTAATTCCTTTTCGCTTTTGTCGCGTGGCAGGCGGCCCGCACGTGATGAAAAGTCGACTCACACGGGCCGCTTTTCCGACGACCGTTCCACCGGTCGGAAGCTTCCCCGCGAAAATGGCGTTATTTTTCCTTTGACACGGCGGCCACGCCCGACAAAGGGCCGCCGTGCCGGCGATAAAATTGCGAACGCGCCCGTGAACGAGACAATTAACGAATTTACGCCGATAACACGAGGGACGGATGGATGGATGGATTAGTATATGAATGCGTTTCTGGGGAAATTATTGTTCTAGGATTAATCCAATTGATGGGCCGAGTGGACTTTCTAAGAGTGAGAGGCAGAATCGTAGTGATTGTCGAGTAGAAAAATAATCACAAAAAGAACAAGACAAGAGCGAAACATGATTTTGTAACAACAAGTACAAAAACATGCAGATTCTAGTCAGTAAAATCATATGTTGAAAACCTACGTGAAAGAGAGAGAGAGAGAGAGAGAGAGAGAGAGAAAGAGAGGGAGTGAAAGAGGGGAGAGGAAAAAGGAGAAAAAAGGGAGAAATTGTCGGATATCGCGCTGAACAACAAAGCGCGAATGAGAAAATGAAAATAACCTTTCCCTCATGGCTTGCGCGAAGAAACGCGCTCGTGAGCGGGAGAATCGCGGAAGCGTCGCAATTTTCCCTTTCTTCTCTCTCCTTTTTCTTCGGAGTTCCTTCATGATTTCCTTAGGTTTAACGTGTTGAAGTGGAAGACGGGATAACTCCGTCGCTACTTCCGGCGGGAAAGCGCCGGCGAGGTCGTCCTCCCGCAGGGAATCGTATCCCGCCTCAACCTCGGTACTTATAGGAGTCGTTAAGAGGCGGATTCAATGGGGAAAGTCCCTCGGTTCGTTCATTACGACCACAAGAGGCCGGCCCTTGCGGATTACGTCGCCACTTCGGCCCTTTCGCGCGAGACGTTACAGTCGACGGGCGAGAGCAAACCGAACTGGAACAATAAACATTTTCTAAAGCGGCTGTGAAGTGAGCGAGAATTTCCTCTCGGAAAGCTCGTCTCTGCCTCTTCGCAGCCGACCACCCGATATACCCGCGAAGGAGGTGCCGGTCGTTCGCCGAGACGATCGATAAATTTCGATAAATTTCAAATGCGCTCGTTTGTAGTGGTAATACGCGTCTCCGCGGCATTGAAAAGTGAAATCATAAGTCTTTCCGAAGTCGATGTATCTCGACTCGAACGCGGTAGTACATAGACGAGAAAATCGAAAGCTCTTTCGCGCACCGCTTTCTCTCCCTCTCTCTCTCTCTCTCTCTCTCTCCTTCTCTTTCCCTCGCTTCCTTCAGTTCTCTCGGATCATAATGCAGAAGAGCGACGCGGTCGTTCGGACAAATGCCCGGACTTCTGCGGAGGAAGGAGAGAAAATCATCAAATGATAAACGATAATGATGCGTCCTCGAAAAATCGCCCCTTTCCGTTTCTTGCGGTGGAGCCAATGGCGCGTTCGCGAGGGTGACAGATGGCACGTCGTTCGTCCGAGCGCGCGAGCGGCCACTCCAGGGGATGAGGAAAAGGAGTGAAGGAAACGGGTTGCGAGGACTCTCTTTCTCTCTCTCCCCCCCCCCCCGCCCTTCTTTCTCTCTTTAACTCTGGCAAGTATGAATCAGTTTCGTACTTTCGTTTTCTCCTTTTCCCCCTTTCTCTCCCTTTCCTGCCGTTATGAGGTCATCTCTCATTCTTACATGTGATGCGCGCTACCGACCTGTCGAACAGCGCGTCGCATTTCAATCGTTACACCGTCGCGCAGCGTGACGTCAATCCTCCACTTGCCGCGACGCGGCGGAAAATTATCTTTTCACGAGCGCGATACGCGCGCGATAGAGAATCTCGTCTGTCAGTCCCTCGCGAAATTTCGTTCTGCGAAGAACGGAGCGTCGTCGTCTACCCCCGGCTAGCCCGTCTTCTAGTCCCGGCCCTTTGCCGAGGAAGCTCGCTGCGCTACGTCGTTAAATTTCTACCGCGATAAAAGTAAAACGAAGAAGAAAGGAGGCACGGTGTAGGAGGCGGGGTACGGGGGGTACGTGTAGGAGGAAATGATAAAATATTTACGATTACAATTCGAGCGGGAGCTGCCGGGGTACGCTGCGATATCGTAAAACGCAGCTTCGCAGATTCTGCAAGGATACCGGTACAGGCTACGGCGCTGCGCACACCATATGGAATGAAATATCCTTGAATTCCCGAACTACCTTTTTATCTGCCCGCACCGCCCTCTGCTCCCCCGCCCTTCGAGCGTATTACGTACACTCCAAATAATTCATACGTTGTTATTCTTCGCGACACGGCGCGACGACGACGCCGCTCGTCGATGCCGCTCGAGCATTGTTCGCAGGATTCACGCAGGCGTCACTCTGAGACCCGAATCTGGCCGAGGCTCGTTTCGAGGATTCCTCCTGCACAAAATAACACGGAGCCTCGCGGAGACACCTGCCTGGAAAATCGCGCGATTCGCATTCAAAAGCAACCCCACCTTCTTCTCATCGGACTGGCACACACGCGGCGAAAAATTCTTCCCCCCTTTCTTTCTTTTTCGATCGATGCATAGTTCTCACGGTGAGAAAAATTGACGCGGCAGAAAAACTTCTCTCGAAGCCGAAATGCGAATGTCGGGACACTCTTTTTACGTATATTTCGGGATATTGCAATGATTTCAAGAAGCACGGACAAGTCGGCGAGATCGGCCAGGAGTCCCTTGGAAATCGTCATCGACAGTCGTGGCGTGCAGACAGACGTACGGAAGAGTGAATGAGTCGTGATGTAGGTTTCTTGATCGATACACGCTGAATTATTCCTCGACAGACGCTCAGTTAGCACTGTCACCGGCCATTTCGCAATCGATTATCGGCCGAAGGAGCCGGCATGAATTATGAAACAACGACAGTCGTTAGCTTCGCGCAAGGGGTCGCCTCGCCCGACTGGGCGGCGACATTTTCGGATTGCGAATGCGACCTGTGGCCTTTTTCCCACGAGAACGCGGCAACTTGCGCAACAACGCGCGCCGGTGGCAAAGGGTTCATTTGCATGCGGCTTTTCGATTAAGTGGCGCGGCGCGGCGCGGCGTAGCGCGGCAAGAGAGACACGCGCGTCGAAGACGCGCGGAATGCGCTGTGCGCCCGGCGACGACAAAACGAGCTCGCTCTGAAATCCGCAACAAGGATATCCATGTAGCGGCGTAATGTTTGCCGGATATCCGCGCCCGGCTATCTAGCCGCATACGTGAAATGCCAGGCACGCCGAAAGCCCGCTACGAGTGAGAGAGCGAGACGGGGAGGGGGGGGGAGCAGAGAGAGATCAGTGAGTGAGTAAGAGAGGCTCTGCAAACGATCCATGTAAACGTTGCCGGTAAATGGAACTGATTGCTTCTCCCGGGGCCCTACATGGAATGAACGTCACGTATGAAGCGCAGTGGGTGGCGACGGCGATGATAGTCGTGATGGCGTGCGGGTTGACCAGCACGACATATACACACACACACACACACACATATATATACACACGCGTACGCGCGCGTGTACTCACGAGAAGATTAGCCCTCTTCGTCGCGTTTCGGCCGCGCCGGAAGGGCGGCCGGATTCTTCTTCGATTGGCCCGAGCAGGGATGAAGATTCGCGACGGCGCGGCGGAAATATTTGCTACGTGCGAAGCGAGCGCGGATCCTTTTGGTGGATTCTCGCCTCCCCCTTCCGCCCTCCGTCGTACTAGACCCTTCGGCCGAATTCTTGTCCTCGGCATGCTTGGGATATCTACCACGTCGGCAGTCTGCCGTGGTAGATAGGAGAGCTAGCCGATAATTGGAGCTGCGCTCATATTTTTCAAGTTCGACATTTTCGAAGGATTCCTCCTCGTCACGTCTCCCGCTCCCCGAATTTTCCCGTCCCTCGGGTTTTTGGGAGGAATTATCTGTTAGGGCGGACGGAATTGCTCACGGTGGAGATTGTTAATTGTGATCTTCCGGGGATTATTAATTATAGCGTCCCCCACGCTCGCGTGAATCTTTGTTGCGACTGTACGGCGGAAGAGCGCTCCGAGCGCGGTTTCACTGCGCTTTAATTGAATCCGAAATGAAATTTCAAACTCCCCGTCGGACGCCAGATGTATTGCATTTCCCACCCTCCAGCCCCACTGCACTCCCGCCTACCCCGCGTTAAGATGCAGTACGAATTTGCCTATTTGGTAACCAGTAAGCTGACGTCGACACACTCGCGACGCGGTGATATATCACTGCGCGACGCCACCGGCGGCGGCAAATGTTTTTCCTCCTCGCGTTGCATTATCGGGAAACAATTTAAGAGCGGTAACATTTATGTACAGCGAGAAAGAGAGAGAGAGAGAGAGAGAGAGAGAAGCGTGGAGAGAAGAAGGGGGAATGCGCAATAAGTGCATCGCCTAACGCGGTTTAATAGCACCGCGCGGAATTCGCATCGACCGTTCCTCTGCGCCGTTTTTCTCGCCTAATAAAATTCTTCGGAAAAATTGCAGTTTTAAAGGACGCGTTTTAAAGACGCGCCGCGCGAGAGCGCTGGCAAACTCAATGTTCGTTTTCTCCGACCGCACCGAGCAAACTGCGCAAGTAATATCTTTACGCTTAAGTTCGTTTCTTTTACCCATTTTCTAATTTTCCCCGAAGCTCCGTAAGTACTGCGAGAACTACGAAACGCGATAACATCCGCGTTCGCCTCTTCTTCCTCCTCCTTCTCCTCCTTCTCTTCGTGGAACACATCGAGCTTAATCCGCGATAAAAAATTCGCCGGGCGATTTACGGTAAACGGACTAGGAATATTCGACAAAGGAGCCATTGTCGGTCGCCCGACGGTGGAAAATCCAGTGCGCGAGCGCGGGCCATCATCGCACGTACGCGTATAAATTTGCAATTTGATATCTCGAAATACTATCGGCAACTACGAGCGGAGCACGTTCCGTCTGCGAGGGGCCGACGGACGATGATGAAAGAAAGATGGGGTAGCCGGACGGCACAATACTCCGCAATACAGAACCATTGTCGTCGCTGTCGGCGGATAATCGGCGATAATTGATCGGCGCGATCGAAGCGCCGATAGATTTCCCATTACCCGAAAATCCCGATGTCGGCGGGAGAAAAAGTAAAACGTCGACCTCAACGGAGGGAATGCGATATGATCAGGCGATAACGAGGCCTTTCGGAAAATTCATCGCGTCACTCTTTTTCCACTTGGAAACTCGAGACATCGTGACGATTGACAGATGGCGAGTCCTTGGGGTCGCGAGGGAAGGAACTCGCGACGACCTCGCCTCAGCACTTCGTTGCATACGTAACGGTCGTTGAGGGGAAAAATATCAAATTGACTCTGTAAGAAAGAAGCGGAAAAGAAGGGAGAAACATTTGTGTTTCAGCCTCGGGGCGAGTCCTCTGAGGACACAAATTATTCAGGACACACGTGTGGGACTGGCAGAATTTTTATAATAACGAACCAGGTGACATATTTACATAAAAAAGATAGAAATTTAAATATGCGATGGATAATTAAAGGCAGATTCAAATTCAGGTCAATTCACTCAAAGTGACGAATAAACCATGATTCTGACACACATTCGCAGCCTCAATCAATTATTATTCATTCACATTATCGCGGGACATTATCGCGGGACTCGTTCTGATATTCAAGATTCCGAAGATGGAAAGAAATCGACACGTTGACCTCTCACGGCGACGGCGTTCTCGAGTCTGCTCGAGGAAAGAAGACCGTAATCCGCGCGGATCTGATGAGATTCGCAGCGTCGAAAGTACGGACGAGATAGAGGCAGGGAGAAAAAGAGGAGGAGGAGGGGGAGAAGGAAAGAGAAAGAGAGAGAGAGAGAGAGAGAGAGAGAGAGAAAAGGAGGAGAGTCGGCGATGTTCGCCAGAGTTCCCCGTAAGGTAGCCAGGCTTCATTCAATTTTCTCCCACGGTCAGAGAGTTTACAGTAGCCGTTCGCGTTATGCGTGGCATATTGATAGACCGCGGCTGGATACATGCAATCCACGTAGCGGTCGGGCGGGTGCAACGAGAGCGCCGGTGCTAAATACTGCAATGTATAGCGTGTGTCGAGAGCGGACGCGCGGCGCCGCTGCCGCCGCCGCCGCCGCCGCCGCCGCCGCCGCCGCCGCCCAACTGTCTCGAGAGCTATACAGCGTTTAATTACGCCGGCAAGTAATTGTTAGTTCGAGAGTGAAAGCCGCCGAGTTGTGCATACGCGACGAGATGATGACGCTGACCGTACATATAGCCACGGGAGACCGACTATCTCTCGTCGATCTCCCGTATAATAACGATAATTGATTCCATCAGAATCGCCCGGCCGCGAAATTGTACCCGACGCCGGATTCTGCATACGCATACGCCGAATTCACTACGGCTGTTCTCTCTCTCTCTCTCTCTCTCTCTCTCTCTCTCTCTCTCTCTCTCTCTCTCTCTCTCTCTCTCTCTTCTCGCCCTTTCGCCATGGCGCGGCGCGTCAGATTTCACGCCGACCGATCGATCTCCTCGCGCGTCGATTCTTCGCGCCTTTTCCGTACTTTGGTTCGCCGGCTCTCACGCGACAAATCTGCTCATCAAAGGTGAATTTTTCAGCCGACGTTGATAAGTGAATTTGCTCTTCAAACGTAAAGGATATTAATTTTTCTTTTCGCCATTTGCGCGTGCAGTTCTAACATTTCGTCCCCCGGCTATTTTTTCGCGTCCTACATTTTGCGATGGGTTCTGCTCTCGTTAAATAAACAAATATATTGTTTACGTTTATATTACGAAAATACATGCACAAGCAAATATCCTCCGTGCAAATGCAGTGTTTTTTATACCTCCGGCCGAAACAACACGTTTCGTCGAGCTTGCAGTTACTTTTTAGTTAGTTTATTGCTCTTTTTTTAATGCCTCACGATTTCATGCTCGACCACTTTCTATTTTATTTATCGCGAAAGCGCACGCACACGATGAAGAATAGAGTTGACGCGTGACTTTCCGACCTGTTAGCGCACAACGTATAACTTCATTCGTTTATTAGGATGACGTTAACCGGTCTGGCGCACAACGTTGACTGCGCATTACCGCGCAGATTTAATCGCAGTAGTTGCGGATTAATGAACAGCAAAACATCCGGCGAAATATTTATCGAATAATACAACGCATCGCGAGATACTTCAACGTCGCGTAACCGACAATGTCGCGTGCCTTGTCGCGCGCCGTAGCGCGCGATAAACAATGCATACGATTAAGTTTTCCATTTGCACGGCGACGCAATTCGCGCGAATGAAGAATTCAAGCGTACGCAATTTGCGGGATCCTTGCGTGCGCGAGCGTGGACGCGCTTCAATTACCGCCTATCTTTCTCCCGTATTAATACATGCAAATGAAAGCGCCATTCGTATTAGCGTTTGTGTCCGCCGAGAGTGGCTTAAATGTAAATTCAACAGAATTTTTCATCGAACTCGTGCGAAACGCCCAGCCGCGCACACGCAACACACCTACGCGCGTATTTATACGACGACGCGCTAATTAATAATAACGCCGAATAAATAAATGAGCTAATTTCAGCGGCAGCCGATACCCTCCCTTAATTTCCCGGCGATATCGTTATTTGATCGCGCTTTTGTTCGCATGCTCGAGCCTTGATTCGCACAGCGATCAGTCGTTATTCCGAACGCAATTCAATTAAAGGCGGGTAACGCGATGTCGTTTTTTGCATACAGGGGATGTTCGACGACGATAACAAGTCAATCGGTGCGGGCGCACCAATCGGTCGTCGATTACATCAGAGACGTGTAAATCGGGCCAAGAAAAAAGAATAGAAGAAATGTAGAAGGCAAAAAAAAAAAAAGAGAGTTTTCGCCATTCTGCGTGAGATTTGCAGTTAGCAACTAAAGATGAGCGTTGCGCTCGCAAGCTAAGTCACGTCAAACAGAAACGTCTGCCCTGTGTCCCATTTCGCGAATATAACCGTATCGCGCGCGATCGCTCTCGCTAATCTCCTTCAATTAGTAGCCCGGAATCTTACACGGTTGTCTGCAAAATGCCAGACAAACTTCTCCTCCGGTTTCACTTGCGCACGCACACGACAGATTCCTATCTGTCATCATCGACGAACAAATCTCTCGGCTTCTCTCTCCGATCCTCGAGAGATGAACCTCACCGTCGACGAGAGAGTATCGATCGCGGCAGATGACACGAAGGACCCGTTTAATCGCATCACCGACACACACGCGCACACATCGCCGACGCGCATCAGGTCGCTCGCTCGGCTGATCGGCCGCCGCTCGCGCACGCTTGCGGATGTGCATTCATCGCGCGCATTATTGCCGCGTGGCTAGGGCAACATGGCGTGACTATGAATAGGGAGCAAGTTTAAGGCTACGACGTGTGTATCGTGTGTGTACGCATGCGGCAGCGGAGGCCGACGGCGGCGGCGGCTGCTGCTGCTGCTGCGGCTGATTCCTTGACAGATTTACGCGCGAGCGGGCGCGCGCGCGATATTTCGTCGGGAGCGTCGGGAGCCATCGGGAAAGGCGCGCGCGCGCGGGTGGGTGGGTGAAGCTGTGGGGAGAGTCTAGCCGGGTCGTCTAGCGCGGCGACGCGGTATGTTTCGGGTTTCGCATTTCGGCGAGGCCGGGAAAATTCGTCGCCACCGCGATCGATCGACATTGATCGAGCCGCGCGTGCGGCCGCGCGTGAATAACGCGCTTTATTAACGCGGCGTCTCGCGTTGCGCGTTTTTTGTTTTTTGTTTTTTTTTTTTTCATCGGCGAACGGATCGCGTGAGCGAACTGGAAATGCGAATCCGACGCGCTCTTTGAGAGCTGGCGCGCGACTTTGAGCGTCGGCGAATTAGCAGCGCCAAGTGGCGCGACCGAATAAACCGTCGCTCCTCTTCGGCCCTCTCGCGCCCTCTAATTCGTTATTTTCAGGGTCCGAACATCGACGATGATTGCCGGCCGACGATTGTTGCCGCGCGAGATGCGCTTCTCCGAGCCGGGATAAATTGGCAGCCAAGCTTTCAAGGTTCTGTCATTAGCTCGCTCTTTCTCTCTCTCTCTCTCTCTCTCTCTCTCTCTCTCTCTCTCTCTCTCTCTCTCTTTCTCTCTTTCTCGCTTCGCACATCGTTCCCCCCTAACGTGCGCGCGTTGTTTTCGACGCAACTATGTAAAACGAGAGGAAATGCGGAATAAAAAAACAAACCGCTCGTACCGGCATACCATCGAATCCGGAAAGGGGAGCGGGAAGGGGAACGAGCGAACGCGCCGTGGCAAAAAAGTGCGAGCGATCCTTCTCCCCGCGCATTTATCGCGGCGCACCGAATAAACGAGCCGTGCCCGGCCTCGTAATTTACAACAAACAAATGTATCTCGACCCGGAGAGTGCATCTCGCGTCGCGGTGATCCTATTTGCGCCGGCGTTTTCCGTCGCGTTCACGCCGACGACGCGGTCGCGCTTTTCCCGTTCGCCATCTCTCCTCGTCTCGTTCCCGTCTCTCCACTTCTCTTTCGCGATCGTCCGGGCGGCGCGGCGCGGCGGCCGGCCGCTCGACGGAAAAATTGCGAGCCGAAAAAGAACGATGGAGCGCGGGTGAGAAACAGCGGAACCGCGACGGATATCGCGAGCGCGCGCGAGCGAGAACGCGTCGATCCACCTGCGTGTGATTGCCGCGTTGAAGCCGCGATAAAAAAGAGTGGCCATCATTTTTGTATGAGCGATCCTGTCCGCCGCAGCTTCCATCCTTCCGGGATCCGCAACGTTTTTCTCACACCCTCCCTCGCCCCCTTGTTCCCTCGCCGCAACAGCCGCGCAATCGATCTCGCCGATAAGCCCGCGGCGCGTCAGCCGTCCGCTTCACGGATCGATAAACCGATTGATCGAGCGCGGGATTCTGGTAATTGAAGAGTTAAGTAGACGAAGGCGTTGCACTAACGTCTCGGTAGACCGGGTTTTCCTGCTTCCGCAGAAGAGCAGGTACTTCTTTATCGCGTCTTACGCACTAATGGATTTGTAGGACGTGGTCGTGAGAGCGACCCCGCATGATACGCCAAGTCGAAATTTTTTGCCAGTCATCGACCCTGCAAATTCTCCGCCCGGATCTGAAGGGTCAATGGGGAATCTCGCAGTATTGTTACGTCGTACCTGGATGCTGCGATTGTTCATCGCGAATCATGTTCACTCCATTGCTGTTCTCTCCATACTCCAAACTCGAAACATTTATCCAAGGATTGTTTGATATTCGATTATCCCCGTACTCTATCTTATTTAAACTTTATTTAAGCCTTGCACAAACTTTATTCTTAAGGCTTCATTTCAGCCTTATTCATTTATTTAAGCTTTTAATATTTGTATAAACTTTATTCCTAACATGTTCTTTTTAATGTATCAACGTGTATGTTTTAATGTACCAATGTTAATGCATCGATTATTAATACATCTTATGTAACTTGCTCAACTGCGGATAGAGTATGTGCGATACACACAAATATTAAATAATATACACAGGTAAATAAATAAATAGAGCAACATTTTCTATCTCATCTTTCCTTTTTTTTGGGCTTTGAAGATTCGACGGGATTCAGAGCCCTAGAAAGGGCTGACGAGGAAGGAGTCTCTCGTCCTTACAAGGATAAGATAGGAGTTGGATAGACATAATGGTAAGGTTTTAAATGTGGTTTGATACAACGATAAGTAAGAAACACAAGTAGAATATAGGCACATGGGCACAAATTCCAAATGAAACTTGATTTAAAGAATATTATTAGAGAAATGCGAATCTCACCAACTGTGAGACTTAGACCGGTATTCGTCACGATTTTATTCTCTTTTCTTTTCACGATTTTTAACTGAGAGCGCGCTTAATTACATATTTGTCTTCGCGGACTATTATTCGGTTTTATCTAAGTTTGGATATTTCTTGTCGTGCAAAATAAAAACGTTGACAAATAATCAAAGAGTCATGAGTTTCGGATTTATCAACTGATGGCGGACCTTGAATACCGGTCTTGGAAAAATAGATTCTAAATTTCGACTCGGGCATCTCGTAATTCTCGATGAACTTGTCAGCCGTCGCTTCGTTATCACGTTCGCTATCAGCGGTTTATATACATTCTCACACGGATATTTCGCGCACGAGCCACGTTTTCCCATGTAATTGAGTAAAACAGTTTTGATTTATACTCGATCGTAGAAACCAAATTGATCGCTGCTACACCCGTACACGACAAACGGCTGGCGACAAACGTACCAAAGTTAAACATTTTAGCCTTGAAACAACGAGCTTGAGATGAAAGATCGACGATACGATAGCGAGCGTGATTAAAATCGGAAGCGTTTTACGCAACAAATAATTTCGCACACCTGAAAGATATGCCGCTGCTGACGTGTAATACGTCCTGGCGATCTGACGTCCGCGTCTCTCGTCCTGGCTTCCTGATTCAGTATCCTGGGTCCTTTGTCACAGGATAGTCACTAGCGGTCTACCACTGACACTCACGTACGCACTTACGCACTATTCCATCGGAGAAGCACGCGTCGATTAACCCGATGCCGGCGAGAAACCGACTCGATATGTCAATAACCGACGAAATGTTTTTATCAGCCGACGCACGTGCTCCGCATCGTCGCTAGTCGGCTCGAGACATAATGACTCGGTCAAGGACGCACGCGCAGTGAGCCAGAGTAATCAAAACAATTGTCCCAACGAAAAGAGTAAACATCCCCCCTCCCTCCTGTCTATCGCCAGCCGTCTTTTTTCACCGAGGCGATAGCGATACGGCGACCGGGAATAAATCGGGACAATCAAGATTGTCAAAATTCAGGATCTTAATAGTTAGGCGGTTGAGTGACAAAATTATCGGATTATCTGGACGGTTGAATACGCGGTAAAACCGCCGTGTTTTCTGACCCGTACTTTCGTGTGACGGTCGGGAACTGTCTCGCGGGTGGAATACAGGGCACAGGGGATGCAGTTAGCAACGAGACTCGCAAAACTCCTCTCCGTCGCCTCTACTGAACTTCCGAATCTCGCGAATTTCTAGTGTCGAGGAGAAAGAAAAAATAATAAAGAAAAGAATGCGGAAAAACAGTCTGTTATCTTATTTATTCACCTTTACGTTAGTCTTCATTAAATTATTATTTAATATCTGCTCATCACATGTGCCTTACATTTGCAAAATTAAGTAAATTAAATTAATGAAATAAAAAATTAATTAATTAATGTCGCTAAAATAAAAAATCCAGATGAAATGTAGGTAGACGTAGCGATGACCAAATATTAAATAATTTTGAAACGAATTATTAACCGGTCGCTCATTAGTTACGCTGCAGTAAGTTTAACTCTTTACACTCCATTATATTATTTTCGATACTTCACCGTGTCAAAATTATATGAAGATCGCATAATTAGAACAAAATTTCAAACTTGTTTTACAGAGTGCAAAGAGCGAAAACACACGCGAATATTTTGAATCTCCGTCGGCTTGCGTTCTTCGCGCACAGGAAGATCGCAAAATAATCCAACGCTCGAGAGCTTCGAAAACCCGTGTGACTGCAATTTCTTCCGAGGGGTCATCGTAAAGAGGAGGACTTCGCGAGTGGACGGGAAACTTGGCGGACGGAAAAAAGACAGGAAGAGGAGGACGGCTCGAGGGGAAGACAGACATAGCGAGGGCAGAATTTAAGCACCGCGGTTGGGTCATTCCGGGGTTAAGAGCGTCCAGAATGTCGAGGGTGTTCTAAGGGTTTCAGAAATTCGAAAGTGTCGAAGTTGGTCCCTCCGCTGCGACTCGGTAATGGCGACCCCCGGAGGCTACTCCGAGGGTTGTTCGAAAGTTTAACCAGTTTCCGGGGTGGCTCGTGGTCAAACTCGTAACCTTGTAAAGTGAGATTTAAATCTGCCGAGGAGGCATTTTTCTGAAAGTTCGCGGCATCCGCTATTCCGATATTTATCGCCGCAAAGGGGGCACGCAGACTTGCCCGATAGTCGCGCTTCTCGTCGGGTGCGCAGCTGCGCTCGTCGACTTTATCTCGCTTATCGAATCTCTTTTCGTCGAATTGCATTTGTTCGCGATGTCCCTCGCCCATCGTTGATGAGCGAGATTTACATCCGCTCGCGGATTCCTGCCCTCGTTTGCTCCGCTACTCTCTTTCACACTCTCTCTCTCTCTCTCTCTCTCTCTCTCTCTCTCTCTCTCTCTCTCTCTCTCTCTCTCTCTCTCTGTCTCGCGGAATTGTCTAAAATATGGAGCACACGATGATGTCGTAAAAATCATTGCACCGTATAATCTCGTTTGCCACGCTCTTGTGTCTCTCTATTAGCGCGAATAATGGCGGCGGCTACGCGCCGTATGAGCCGAGGGCTCAAGTGCCGAGTCTGATTCGCGACTTCTCTTCGCGCTCGCCGAGCGCGAAGAGAAGTCGCGAAATAACGGCTGGTATTGTGCGCGATCGTCGTGCGGGCCCGACGATTTCCCCCCCCTCCCCCCCTCGATTATACTACAAACGTTCTCCGTATTGCTTCAACTGCAACTAGGCTGTCACAATGACCGTGACCATGCGTTTTAACGACGCTCGGCCGGATACTCCGGTATCCACGTTCACTTAATTCTCGCGCCGCCGAGGAAAGGGAGAATCCCGTCTTCGAAGCCTCCCGCGCTCGTCGCATCTCATTAAACGCGCGCATTAAGGCGACTGCGTATGAGTGTTATGTCATTGTTAATTATTGCAGCAAGCTTTGTCCGCGGGCGATTATTCCGCGTTGCTCGACACCGAGCTCTGCTTACCGCCGTCTTGTGCACGCCGCTCGTGCGAGACCAAGAGAAAGATCAGAAAGCGGCATTTATGAAGAAAGATCGAGACTCTCGGAGCTTCAGCTAATTTCACGCCCGAAAACAGGAGCTCGTTGAATAATTATGCGCTAAATAATGAGCGCGATATAAAAATATCCTTCTACTCACTGTTCGTAGCGTGTGGGACCGAGCCGCGAATCTGAAAGCCCGGCATCTGAAACTCACGTACCTGAAACAGAAATATTACAGACGCTCGCTTATGATTTATTTCCGGTGGTATACTTATTTTTACGTTTCTGATATATACGAGATTTCGCGGGGAATGTTCTTTAACGAGCGTGCGAACGGACGAGACGGATCGAAATGTATATGCCGCCGCTTTCTCTTCGAACATTCAGATCCGGCGTTGCAAAATTGGAATACTCTTTGCAAAGTTTATCGCTCGTTTCGCCCGCTGTTCAAAGACCGGCGCGATCCACAAACCGTTTACCGAGAGATCAAACCCGTTCCGCGCGCTCTCTCCTCTCCTCTCCCGACTCGTGTCGCGCGATCTCAATAACGCGCATCTTAAACATTGTACGATGCATTTTTGCGATGCGCACGTCCCCCTCGCGCGCCATTGTGCGGCTGTCCGAGTGACTTACACCGCTCCCCGCTTTTCAACAGCCATGTGTTATCCTGTCAAAAGCAATGAACCGGCCTGCTGCGGAATTCCAACGCCCGCCCGCCCGCCCGCTCGCTCGCTCGCCTCCTTCGCGAAACAATGACGTTTCGCCGTAAATAGCCGCTCGCTAGTGCGGCGCGGCATGTGCAATTGCGAATCGCGTTAGCGGCGTGCACGCGCTTACATTTCGCTCGTAAAGTAGGGTCTTCCCTTTTACGACGACGATACGTCCCGTTTTATTTTCTCGCCACAGTTAAGGCGCGGTTGCCGGCCGATGTGAGCCACTCGGCGAGAGGCGCTCGGCTCGGCTCGGCTCGGCTAAAAAGATTGTAAATTCTTAATGCGTGCTCAAATTGGCTCAGGTGCAGCTGCACGACTACAAACTCTCGCGCGCGATACGTCGTCGTAACGACGCGTATTAAGTTTTTCTATTTTTTACACGCCGACGCCAGCCCTGTTCGCGCCCGGGCGAAGATTTAAGGACATGATATTCGTTGAATTTTTCCGCTCTGCAATTTGACTAGCGATTCTACGGAGCGGCGTGCGCGCTTTATGTAAATTGCGCTAGGAGATTACGTCGAATGCACCGAAAGCGAGATTAGGAGGATGAAGAAGGCGGGGAAGAAAGGCGGAACCGAGCCCGGGAACTCGCCGAGGTCCGTCTTTTGTTTCGCGCACAACTCGGAAGATAATCGTCGCTGGGAAGGGTTAGATATTCTCGAAGCTACGCTCCGACGTACTTCCGCGTCGTACGTTCGATACGCATTCGCAAAGCACACACGGATGCGTGACATTTCAAGCGCCGTTCCCTCGCAGTAGTGATTCCGCAAATCGATACGCACAATTGTGCGAGAGCTCTGCTCTGCACGTCGCGCACGCCCGATAAAAATAAGTTGACATTTCGCCGGGCCCGCCGTCGATCCGACACGACGAAGGCGGAATGAAAGCAATTCCCATCGCGGCTGAAGTTGCGCCGCCGTCTCGCGCCGCGTCTCGTCGCGTCTCGACCAGACGCCAGAAAAGTTCCTACTCTTGCGGGACATCTCGAAACAAGGTTTGACTCTCGCTCTCTTTCTCTCCCGCCTCCCCCCGCCCCTCCCTTCTCTCTCTCTCTCTCTCTCTCTCTCTCTCTCTCTCTCTCTCGGCTGCTTCGCACTGCCAGAAGTCTGCGCGAGAATAAACGCGCGACATCCGCCGGAGAATATTTTTACCGGCCGCTGCGGATGCACTTTTTGCAGCCGCGCCCGCGACGCACGTGTGGCGCACTTCGGCCGGAGTGACGCGGGTCGCTTCGTTGGAAGACAGGAAGAAGATCCTCGAGAGCGATGATTCGCATATGCGCCGTATACTACGTCGACGAGAGAGCGCGACCGGCTTTCTGCGTCGGTCGCGATGACCCCCGTCGCGCTCGCGATCCGCTTCCGCCTGCGCGATCTTTCTGGCGCGTTGGATTCGCGGCTTCCGACCAATGTTTCATCCATGCACCCCAGTAGCATCCCGCTACTTTCCCGGATCTCTCCTTGGGCGTGCTCAATATTTCAGAAAATTCGAAATTCGCTTCGAAATTTCAGATTAACGCGCGCAGACTCCGGCAGCTGAGAAGTTCGTATTGACGAAATCTCGACATACCGAAAGAACAAACCGCACCTCCCCCCTCCCTCCCCCCCCCCCGCCTCCGAGACAATGGAAAAGCGTCCAGCAGACCGAGCTTGCGATTAACACGCGGCTCATTCCACCTGCACGTAACACACGAGCGAGAACAGCTGCCATAGCCGGCGCGGCGGTATGCGTTATCGAAATAAAAGCGTTTTCCGGCTGAACTTTCGACCGAAACCACGAGAGAATTCCGACGTATCGCCGACGAGAAGGCCGCCGCACGGGGTAACTTTGGCGTATAGACGCTTCTCGCTCCATTCGCTTTAACTGATACACCGACGGCCGCGCGCACTCGCGCGCATTCTGAACTGGCGATGAGCCAGATGGACGATATTAATGTACATCGCGCACGTACTTCGTACGAACGACGGCGGCGCGTCGGCAAACAGTATTTTAACGGCGATCACACGCTGCCTCACACACGATATCAGCTTTCTGTTTGCCGGCGGTTGATGGTTTTTCCCTCGTTTTGTTTATTTTTTCCGCCTCTTCGTGGCGGCGGCGGCGGCGGCGGTGACGCGAAAGCCCGTCCATGTGCGTCGTTATAACCCCCCCCCCCCCCCCGATGGCGATTAATGGAACCGAAAATTGGAGGGATGAACGAACGAATCCGCGGGATATTCGAGAGGTTATTAACACCGCGCGGAACGACGCGTCGCCTACTGAAGAATGAATATCGATGGATAAAATAAAGAGGGGAATAAAAGGGCGGAATAACAACTGAGCGAAAGGCCTCGCAGCGCGGATTTCCGAGCCCTCGCGCGAGCGGATTTACTCCGCGCCGCTCTTCAAGCGAAAGTAGTCTGATCGTCTCCGGCGCGGCGCTTTAGGGCATGCGCGAAAAGTCTACTTTTTCTTCTCGGAGCATCTTCTTCGAGCGAGCGTCGACAGGCGCGATTCGCGGGCGCGAAATAACTCCACGGATCAGCGCGCGGCCGACGGCGACGACGAGAGGTGCGTCCGAATTTTTGTCGTCCGCAGCGGCCGCGGGTGAAACGTCATGACTATGCTTAGCGTGCCAGCGACTGTATTTTATTCGGCCAGTCGGAGGACGATGTAACAAATGGCACGGCCGAGACCGGCCACAATGGCGACTGGATATCGCAATATTTTTCTCGGCCTCCGCTCCTCTCGTCCGTCAAACGAACAGCGGCGATGAGCGACGGGTCGCGCATTTGTTCGCTCGCCCAGCATCGGCGGACATCCGCCTTGCCTTGGGGGTGAGAGCAGGACCCGAGGCACCGGTGCACCGTTGCGAATCCGTGCACAATTCGCTTAGATTTAAGCGACATCGAGCCCGGGACAATAGCGGTGATTGCCGAAATTAGCCGGAGAGCGCGAGGACCCGAATCCGCTCTCTCGGCTGGATCCGACGAGAAAGAGAGCGAGAGAGAGAGAGAGAGAGAGAGAGAGAGAGAGAGAGAGAGAGAGAGAGAGAGAGAGAGAGAGAGAGAGAGAGAGAGAGAGAGAGAGAGAGAGCGCGAGGTCGGCTGCAGCGGCTGCGACGGTTAAGCGGCGGCAGCGCTTGGTCGAGCGGGGGAGAAAGAGGCGAGGGAGAGAAGGCCAGGGGGAAGGGAAGGGAAAGAGAGAGAGCGTGATCCACATGAGGAGACGAGAGAGCAGGCACGAGAGAGAGTGAATGAGAGGGCGAATTGTGAGCGAGCGAGCGAGCGTACGCACGCGTTCCGCATGGCGTACGGATTGCGGAGACAATTGCGACTTCCTCTCTGCGGCACAGGCGTTGTATCGGCAGCGGCGGCGGCGCGAGCAGCGCATTACGCACGCACGTTAAATCACTTTGATTCCCGGGACGGCCGGCGTCTGACGGTTCTCGTTAGCGCGAACAGCTCTTTCGCCGGAAAACTGACGGAGCCAGATTATTTGCGATATGGGGGCGCATCGCCTGGGATTTCGCGACGTGAGGTTTTTCCGCGTGTCGCGATGTCACGGCGGATTGGAGGATTCGGAGGATCCGATTGACGCGAGCAACCGAGTAATTAAACGCGTAGGTGCGCGACGTGGAGCAGTGCGGGTGAGCGCGGCTAGACAGGAAGATATTGTGGATTAATTTATCGGATGGGAGATTCGACGGATAGAATATAATTTATGGATATGGGAAGATCCAAGGATTTGGCGATTTTAGTTCGATTAACGAGCACGCGGGAGGGAGAGAGGATTGAAGCGCGAGAGCGAGGGAGGATTGCGAAGAATCGAACACGCGGCGAAATTGATAACAGCCCGTAATGGCCGAGAGGGAGTAATACGGAGTCCACTTCTGCAGTCCCACGGCCCGACGGGGGGGGGGGGTTGATACAATTAATTTAATCTTGCAATGTTTCGCGTTCGCGCCCTTTTGAATTCCAAGCAGCCATTCCAACAGGTAGGAATTCAAGCAGGTATTCATTTACAAGCGGCGGTTTTATTTCAGCTGCTCTCTTGTATCCTCTCTCTCTCTCTCTCTCTCTCTCTCTCTCTCTCTCTCTCTAGCTTCCCAAAGGGAAACCGTAGAATATATTAAGCTCGTCCTTAACGTTACA
Organism: Harpegnathos saltator; assembly: GCF_003227715.2. Lineage (NCBI taxonomy): Eukaryota > Metazoa > Arthropoda > Insecta > Hymenoptera > Formicidae > Harpegnathos > Harpegnathos saltator. The sequence continues at coordinate 919,778 of NW_020229877.1, read as the reverse complement.
AGCGCAGAAGGTGCGCCCTATCCGCGCAATTTCCAAGGGGACTTCTTTTTAACGGCTCTAGGCATAAAAAACTTTCCTCTCTCGCTCTCGTGTTGCAGCGTTACGGAAGTTTGTCCCTACATAATTGCATTCTGCGCCGCGCCATCCCCCCCCACCGCCGAAGCCGCCTGCGAAATCGCGCGAGCGCTGCAAAGCGACTCGCGATTTTTGCCACGGCAACGATGATGTCGGCCGTCAGGCCGACGTCTTGGATATTCGCTATTTTTCCCTCACCAGTCCGACTCTCCTCGTGGCTCCTCGTGAACGACAAATGAACGAACGGAACGAACGGAACGAACGGAACAGAGGTAGAGACAGAGACAAGAGACGCACAAGAGGCTGGATAACCGCGATTCGTGGGATGCTCGAGAGAAAGTCCCACGAGTCCCCCAGGACGAGACACTCGTTTCGCGATACCGCGGGCCGCTGCAGTTTTCCGCCCGCACGCAACACGTTGGAGGCTGCGGATGAAGTTTTTAACGCGGCGTAACCGAGAACGCGGGCGCCGGTGCCGGCCGATTAATAATTTCGTTGCGCCTTATAAATATCCATAAAATGAAATGCTGGCGGGGCCTAGCGTCTTTATGGCGCGGAAAAAGTCGTATAACGGCTGAGCACTATGGTCGGCGCTTATGGCCGGTACCTCTCTCTCTCTCTCTCTCTCTTTCGCGCGAGCGCATTGAATATTCCGCGCTTCATGCGCGACTGCATCATTTTTACTCGGCGAGGAAGATCTAAACCACGGCAAACGTGCCGCAACGGTCGGAATGTTAAATCTTTCGCTCGCCCGTTCTCACCGAGGCTCGCCGATGCACATACGTATGTTGAGCGCGCCTGTCTCTCGTTCTCTATCCCTCTCTCCCTCTCTCTCTCTCTCTCTCTCTCTCTCTCTCTCTCTCTCTCTCTCTCTCTCTCTAGAACCGGAGAGCGCGCGGTGGAATCGACCGGTCGCTGCATTAAGGCGAGGGGAGAATCAATAAACGTTAACTGCGATATGAAACGAGGGAAGCGCAGCGCGACGCGGCAGCGAGCGAAGCGTGTTCGACACGCTTGCGCGGCCGATTAATAACGAGACATCTCGCGCCGCCGAAATTCCCGCGGATTTCACGCGGAAAAGTCCGGGCGGTCTAATAAAAGCACAGCGAATCCGTCATTATTTCGAATTGCGCGGATATATGCGTAAGCGCAACGCGGATAATCGAATCAGCAAACTAATGGAGCGAACACGCGCGGCCACTCCGTACTTTAGAAAATTCGCGCGGCTATTCTCCGTTCTGCGATATTTTTGCTCGCTCTACCTACACATATATCTATCCACCCTTTCCCCCAACCGCCCCTCCCGCTCCTCTCTCTCTCTCTCTCTTTTCCTCTCTTTTCCTTTAATCTAATAAATCGGCGGTCCAATTTTTTAAAACGTCGAATTTCGTCAGCTGTCATTACGCTCCGTTGGAAAAATTGCTCAACGGGTGATTAATCTCATCGCTGAGCACCGGCGTGCAGCCGACGGTACGCCGTCGCCACGCGATAACGTGAGAACGCGACGTAAAACGCGCGTCCGATGTTCTCCCGCGCACGTATTGTGTTTCAGCGACGTCGATTATAAATATTCGGCTGTAGACACGCCAGAGCCACCGTGTGCTTCGCCTCGCGATCACGGAGAGTCGCGAGTCCTTCTTTTCCTTCCCTCCCTCTCCCCCTCCCCCCTTCGCCCTTCGCCACTCGCTCTTTCCTGCTCCTTCGTGGAAAAATAATGAAAAAAGCGACGGCGTCGCGTATTTCTCAAGTGATACCGCCGCCTCGCCGGACGGGGATCAAAAATTAAGAGAGCTCGCTTCGCGCTGCACGGAGCCCTTAATGGAGGGAGAAGTAGGAGATTGTTAATTATTAACCGAGCTCGTTAATCAGTCCGTTCGTGAAAGCTCATTTGTCCGTCGCTCGTAACGCCCGAGCGCGAAAATAAAAACGCACCGAGCAGCAGTTCTGACGGTCGAATCTGGCGGAAACGGCGGCGAAGAAGGCGCACCGCTGGACCGGAGAGGGCGAGTGAGCGGGGGGTAGGTAGGAGTGAGAGGAGACGGTGGTAGACGATCAAAGGGAAAGATCAACGTGTACTTCATAATGAAACGTCCGTACAGATACCAAGCAGCCATGAGATACCGCATTGCGGTAGAACGAATGGAAAAATGAGTCGAACGGGAAAAACTCCGCGCCGTTTCCGCACGACCAAGTTGGGACCGTGATTATTGTTTCGCATAAATTGGAACCGACGTCTAGACCACGGCTCGACTCTCGAGACTCGGGCAAATTTGATTTTAAAAGAGAGATAATATCGACCGCGTGCGCTTCCTTGCCCTCATCCGGCATGAATACGATCTTTCCGAGAAAGACGGAGAGAGAAAATGAGCGAGTCAATCAAACGGGTGACGTTCGTTTTCAAAGGAGTCGACAACGACGCGATTTTATACGTCGGCTATAATCGAATCCCGCGAGCGTTAAATCCTCCAAAGCGATCCTCAAGCCATCCCGCGGTTCCTTCTAATCACTCGATCCTATATACGCGCCTAAGTGTATAAATTTTCTGATCCGAGCTTCCGTGAGCGCGTTTCTCAAACGTCTTCACCTTTAGACGCTTTGCGTCATTCGATTACCGTAGAGATCCGCGAGTTTCGGGATTTATCGATTCTACGAGCTCTCCGCGCGGCCCAGATCGCGCGATTGCGGGTCTTCGCGGACAGATCCGCTCCCATCTAAGGGCGACAAGTTCGGCGCGGCGTGTCCATCGGCCGCAGGATCTTCGGAAAAGATGGAGCAGACTACCGAGAAATGAACACATCACTGCCGGTGAGAGCGAATTCTCCCCGCGGCATACAAAGTAGCCTCGCAGAATGTCAGTTATACGAAAGAGGGCTCGTAAGCGGGCTGCTCCTCCTTTTCCTGCCTTTTCACCCCGCTCTCGCTCGCCATCGAGAGCGAAGTCCTCTCTGGGCTGCGCAGCCCTCCCGTGACCCCCCGGTCCCCGTCCCTCGCGCGACCTTCCCTCGTTTTCTATCCGTAGCTATCAGCAACCGGGACGCTCGCCAAGGCGAGGTCTACACCGAATACGAATGACCTCGACAAATTAGGTCTCTCCTGAAGCGGTCCTGCCTGTCCACGCACGTGCTCGTCCTCGCGATAGCTGCGACCCGAACGCGCTCCGATGCTCGTCCACGGCGCGAGCGAGTTAATTAAAAAGTCACCCTCGCAGGTCGTGAGGACCGCGCGGTATTTACAGACCGCGCTCGCGTGCTCCCCCCTCCCTCCCTCTCTCTCTCTATTCCCCTCTGTGTGCCATTCCTTGGGAAAGTAAAGCGCAAAATGCGAAATTCCCCGAGGCGAGTTATCGCGTGCTCCTGCCTGTAAACAGTCCACGCTCTACCGCCCTTCAATCCGGTAAATACAAAGACGCGCTCTCGCCGCCATATTGCTATTATCGAGGCACGTCGTGGAACGTCAAGCCGAGCTGTCGGTGTTTAAGAGGACTCTCAGGGCTAACAGCGCGAATAAGACGCGGTGGCTGAATATCGGCGCGCAGCGCGCAAGCTAATACTCGATGATCCGAAGTGCGAGACGTCGCGCCGCTATGAAGACGCCGTTGGCGGTAATTTAGATATCGGGAGGCCCGACGCGGCCGACGTCTAAACGCACGCACCTCTCCACCACATCAAACACCGACGCGCTTGTTGCGCAGATGTCGACGGTGAGCGATCGATGAATCCGACATGCCCGATCAAGATGTAGCGCGTAGGGGCCGAGTGTTTCCCTCGGAACACGTCGGTGAGTGGCTTTGGGATTTGACGTGAGAGACAACCTCGCGTTCCTCTAAGTAGGCGTGAGTGCACTCTGGGGGGCGAAAGTAAGCGGGGCGCGGGGAGAGACGACGCGGAGGAGGCGACACGAAGCCCCGGAGTTGGGGTTTCGTGTCAACGGCAAAGACAGCCGCGCGACGCGCGAGGAGGTTCGCCGAGAGACGGAGAGACGGAGAGCCGGAGAAAGACAGACAGAGACAGAGGAAGAGAGCGAGAGAGAGAGAGAGAGAGAGAGAGAGAAGGGACCGTCGTATTCGAACGGTAACGAAACCTCGACGGAAACACCGACTGAACGAGTTCGAGGCGAATTTTTAAACAGCCGCTTGCCGACGACGCGGCGTCTCGAACAACCGCGTTCCCGACCCGAATTTCGTACTCGCGCTGTTTCGCATAACAACGATATTGCGCGCCGTCGGCCGATTGTTTCCGAGTGCAATCTTGTTTCGCGCTTGCATCGCTCGTCCTGCGGCCGGGTCGCAAACGCCGTCTTGCCAGCCGCAGCTTCTCTCTCTCTCTCTCTCTCTCTCCCTCTCTCTCTCTCTCTCTCTCTCTCTCTCTCTTTCTGTTCTTACTTCGCGCGTCTCTGCTGTACCCACGCATAGCTACTTTTTCTCACAATACCCGAGACGCTGCTGCATCGCGCGGATAGGTCGAGACGTTTAGAACGGTATCGAGGTTCGACGCACGAAACTTAAATTGCTCCTCCCGCGCGTCATACTTTCGCGTTTGTTGAATATGTAATAACTTCCATTTTCTACGATCTTCCGGGAATTACACTTAACATTTCAGATTCCACGGCGGAAAGTATACTGAACTAACATTTGTTAGACTTCGAGGCGCCCGCGAAGTCATGAATATTCAAACACCGGCACGTTTCTAACACTCGACGCGCAAGAAAAAAGAGCGAGAAAGATGGGAAGTACAAGAAGTTAAAGAGCTCGTGTCAGCGAAATAACCGAGTAGGACCTCATCGGGGGGAGAAAAAGAGAGAGAAAGAGAGAGAGAGAGAGAGAGAACGGGGATGGCAGGGGGAAACGCCTCTTAGAAAAACAGCCCTCTAGAGCAACGGGGAAACTCGCTCCCCCTCCGGTCCGGACAGCTCAGCGTCACGAACTGGTATTATCTCGTTCCGATAAGTTCACCAAGGCACACGAAGGAGTTTTCCTCCCTGGCGCGTCCGCGCCCGCTGATTAACGGAGCGCCCCCGCTCTCGGAAGTTAACAAAGTATATACTTTTATTCGCGCGCGATGAACGAGAGGGATTAAAGATAATCCGACGCGAGGTTTACGGATAATTAAGACTCGATGTAGCGGGGCAACTGGCGAGCGAGCAAGAGAATCCACATCCGGCCGTTCCCCGATGATCCTCTCAGGATCCGCGCGGAAACGCACGGCCAGTTCCGGAGATCCAAGTATTACGCCGAGCACGGATCTAAGTCTATGAATGTATCATTTCCCGAGCGGTCTCGAGGCTCTACGTCCGCTACCCTTTGCTCCTGCTCCTCCCCTCTCATGCCGCCCATCGTGGGATTTTTACAACCGCGGATCTAGCGACGCATGGATCACACACACACACACACACACACACACACTAGGCGCATAGGCAGCCTAGATCCCGAGGCGCTTCCATTACATTAGAGGCGCGCATTTTTCTGATTTACGAGTGCGAGCAGGGCGGGACGGGGTGGGCAGAGGGTGAGTATCAAGACTTATATAGCTGCGCTATCTGGCTATAACATGGGTCTCGCTTCGACTTCTTCCTCCCCCCTGCTTCCCCTCGCTCGGAGCCCACGTTTCTTACGTCTCTCCCGTTTCCCAACCCTCGGAGCCCGCGCTCGGACTCATCTTTCCTTTTTTTCCATCCCCCCCCCCCGAGTTCCCCTCCCTATTTTCGTCCGGCCGCGCAGCGCACGAATATCCCCAGGAACCACAGTAGCCGTTGAAATGCTCCTTCTCGCCTCGGACATCGTCTTTTCGAGCTACGGCATGCTGTATAATCCGGGGAATGCTATTTTCCCTCGCGGACGCCGAAGCCAACCCCCCGCCCCTCCCGCCCCCGTCGTATGGAACACACGTATGTGGGAAGGCGTGGGTGCGTCGATGGCGACGACAGATCCTTCCGCGCCCGTCCGGACGCGCTCCCGCCGGTCGTTTCCGGAGCTTTATCGAAAAATCCGTCGGGAAACGGAAAGCTCTCGTGGACGTCGTCGTCGTCGTCGTCTCTTGCGGACCATCGGAGGGTCGGAAAAAGACCCAGCAAGATGGCGCGCTCAGGAAGGGAGGCGAGGAGAGGTACCGTCCGATCTTTTCTCGCCGGAAAAGAGAAGCCCTCTATCTCGCCGGGCGAGCGAGATGACTATTAGGCGAGGGTGGCTTGGCAAGCGTCTTTTTATTGCGCGCAACCGACGGAGGGACGGCGAGGAACGCGACGACGACTTGCGTCTACTACGTACGAAGGAGAAGGAGAAGGAGAGCCGCGTAGAAATTGCAACGCGCGCCTCCGAACGCACCACGCCACGTTTGCCGCGCGCGCTACGTGTCTCTAAATGCTTCCGATGTCGTCATAACCCCCACGGGAGCCCCTTCGACGGGGGAAGTCCCGCGCAAACAGCCCCGGCCGGCGCGTCCGTGTCTCCGCTAATCAATAGAAAGGAGAGCGTAACGATTCTTTTTACGCGCGTGTCTGTCGGAGAGAAACTCGCTCCCTCGGCGTCCTCCGACATGGAATAAATCTCCCGCAGAGAGAGAGAGAGAGAGAGAGAGAGAGAGAGAGAGAAAGAGGGTGGATTTGTCGGTCGACCGCGCGGCGTATATATCAATACAACCGGCGGGAATACAAATGAGAGAGGGGAAGAAGCGGCCGGTGCGCGCGGCGGCGTCGCCGCCGTGGCACGTCACGCGGAGGGAAGGAGGACGCCGCCCAAGCTAAGGGTATCGAGTTCATTGTGCCGTTATCTCTATCCCCCCTCCCCGCCTTTCCGATACCTTCTGATTCGCCCGCGCGGAAAACGACGTCGCGGGGATAATAAATTCGGTCCTTCCCGTCGCGTCCGCTTTGCGTCGCGTTGCGTTACCCGGTGCGCGCGCGGCCGCGTCCCCGATATCCGAGGCTGAATTGAAGAAATTTATTGTTAGCGGACGGATGGCGGGGACGCGAGGGAAGGAAGGAGGACCGAAATATCGCGGGAACGCCGTGAAATTTTACATAAAGCGGCGTACGTGCCGGCGCTATCGAAATCGCGGCGAACCGCATTTATCTGGGCCGCGTCGAAACGCTCGAACCCGTTCTGCCGCCCGGCGCGGAATCCGCGCGCGCGCTCGCGGAGCGACCGGAGCAAATCGGAATGCACGGAGATATTTTCCACGGGCGTAAACCGCGGCGCGGTGCGGCGTTAGCCGGCTCTCGCGAAACGGACTAAATGATTGTAGCGGATCTTGAGCTGGAATTTATGCGCGTTACGAAAGTTCGTGGCCGGTCGCTTGCTCGTTCGTTCGTTATCTTGCTCGCTCACTTTCCGCTTCCTTCTTCTCTCGGTTATTCTCTTTGCGAAACAAACGGCAAATATTCCTTTGGTCGCGTCGAAGAACGCAGGATGTAACGAGCCAGGCATTCATCGCGCAAAGAACTGCGAGATTCGTGGAGTCGGGAAGTTGGCTCCAAGAGAGCCGGTTAGGGAGCGCAGTTGTTATGACTGTTAAGGAACCGTTCCCGGCGGAATTCATATCGGAGAATTCGTATCGGAGAATTCGGCGAGAAGTTATGTGAAAATTTTAGCTCCAGGCCGTGGGGAACAAACGACAAATACCCCTTTGGTCGCCGAAGAATTGGAAATGTCGTCGCCGAGCGAACGACGTCAGCGCGCGGGAAGGTCGGCCAAGTGTCGAGAGTTCCTTAAACCGAGGAGAGATACTAAAAATACGCAGTTTGCGAACTTCGCGCGGACGCATTAACGCGCGATGGCGTGAATATTTGCGAGGATCGAGGAGAGAGACCGACGCCGGAAATGCTGTATAACCCAAATATTACTGCACGGAATAAAAAAGCGCTTTTTAATGAGATAATTTCTTTAAGCAAGTATATTCCTCTCGTCTCAATCGGCGTATTAAAGTATCAAGATGAAGTCAACGAAAAATTGATACCTTCTCAAATATTTCAAATGTATTTTATATTGACACATCTCGACAGAAAAATCGGGATATTTCACAAAATATCTACTTTCTGTTGAGCTTATCTTAATATTTTGATACTTCAAACGCTTTGAAGAACAAATACGAGGAAATAATGCAAACAATAATCAAGTACTTGAGAAGCACCCAAAAAGCCGAATATTCAGGCAAAGCAAGAAAGTACGTTGATACCTGAAACTGACATCACCAGATGAGACGAGTCTATGTCTACTTTCGCGGTATCGTCACACACACGTGTTCGATATCGCAGCGACGAGAATCAACTCCGCAATAAAATCAACCGGATCGGTTTAAAGCACGGATGACTTAAGACTGACAGCCGTCATCGGATCGAACCGCGTAGATCAATCATGTTTTCATTTTCCCAGATTAGGTCACGGTTAATTGAAAAAAAATCTACGGTCGATCGCTCCCGCGCGCGCGCGCGAGCAAGCGAGCGCGACGAGATCGTCGCTCCGCGCTGTCCAATTCATGGATTTGACGTTATTTCAATTAAAACGATCGAGTGCCACGCAACGGGACGAAACGATCGCGCGTAATTGAAAACGAACTGCATCGTTCCAACATCTATTGCCCGGAGGTACAACGCTGCGCAGCGCTCGCATGCGAGTGTTCATCAATTCTCATCATATTAGCGGCGATATGCCTTGCTCCATCGAATCGTTGCGTCGCGAAATCGACGCGAAGGGAGTCGCACGTCGGCCGTCTCCGAAGAGAACGCGAATCCGCCTCTGATAGGAGACGCGTCGGATAGGTATATTATTCCCTTCAATCTAAATCCGAAGATGAGATTTTACACGCATGTGCGCTCTCTAAAAATTTCTCTAAATCCCTCACACCTCGATCCCTCGAGTACCTCTGAAAAATCTATTTTCAGGATAACGAATCACGCGTGTAACGCGAACGTTCATCAGCGCGTGGTCCAATTAGCTGAGATTATCACGACGAAAACACATTTTCCCCGCTAAATCCTGCCTTTCACTTTTTTTCTCCGCCGTTTCCGCCGCGCGTGTCGAATATATTTCCCGAGAACATGTTCCAGATAGAGTCGGTATATTCTCGAGACGCATTGTAAGACCGGGTTTAGCACTCGATTACACCCAGACGCGATCGATGTGCCGTCTCATAGGTCGAGACGTTTCCGACGGAACTTCACGGGGACACGAAGCAAATCCGAAATCCCGGATAACGAGGTCTCACCGCGGTATTTGTCCTGCGAGTGTCCGGCACCTGAGAACATTTCGGTTTCTGTAACTGCATCGTAAGGTCGTAAGCGCCGTGACCTTTCTTGCCAACGGGTCACCCTACACGATATTGCACTCCGGCTTGCGACCTCTCCTCTCCTCTAACAGCGTCTCAGCAGCAGCGAGACGCGCACACCGGTGTATCGAAGACACCCTTGAAAACGATCAAACGACACCTCCACTCCAAAGTCCACGACACCTGCTCCGAGAGATCCTACTTTGCGCGACGGCGCTTCTCGAGGGAGCCTCCGATCCGCTCGAAAATTGCAGTCTCATCGACGACAACGACGACGACGACGACGACGACAACGACGGAGACGACGAAGACGACGCCAGAGGTCCGCGCGCGTTTCACCTCCGACTTGTGTTTTGCACGAAATTTTATAACAGAACTAATAAAATTCAAACGTGCGCCTGTCAATTATCTACTCGTCCTGCTCACCCATCTTCATCCCTTTGTTCCGCGCGCGATTCACTTGTGCGATGAAATATATTTTTATTTCGATTCCAACGACGACGTCACAACGAGCGCGTCGCGTTCGTTGAATTATTACCGAGTCCTCGAGAGTTCGCGTCTAACGAGAATCTGGATTCTTCAATTCCCCGGCTTTTCATCGAAGTGTGCGGAACGGGGAGGAAAAGCGGGCCGAGTTGCTACTAGTTAAAAGTGATTGACGTGCTGACGTCGGGAGAAATCGGGGAAATCGGGGCACATGGGGAGGGGGCAAATTCTTCGCATCCTGCCGTGCGCCCCCCTCCTCTCTCTCTCTCTCTCTCTCTCTCTCTCTCTCTTATCCTCGCTCGTCCGCTCGCGCGCGCACAGCTTGCGCGGGAGGACATCGATCGATGTCCAATAAGGAAGCCCGTTCTTGTTTACCGGTACATGGCCGAGGTTCAATAGCGGCGAACTGTTTCAACGGTTTCCAGATCATTCTATTACACAATCGATTCCGCGACACCGTCGCTGCAACACGCGTCGCGCGGCTCGGGGCCATAATGGAAACGTTTGTCGCAAACGTCGCCTACTTGTTCTTTACTTGGCGTGCGCAAACCGTTTACCGGCATTTACCATAACGAGCGACGTACCATGAGCGCGAGAGGACGACAGGAGGAGCGGGAGAGAGGAAAAAGCCAGAGACAGGGGGGAGAGAGAGAGAGAGAGAGAGAGAGAGAGAGAGAGAGAGAGGGAGGGGGAGAGGGTGAAGCGGTCTCGTTTACGATCATGTTTCCCGAAGCTTTTAGCAACTTGCCGTGGCGCACGTCGATCCACCCCATTGTTCGGGAATGGCTGACTCATCGAGATTCAATTTCGCCAAGTAGTCAATCTACACGCAAATACAGTTTCCAGAAATAAAGGCCCCGAGACCGAGACGAAATATTTATCCGTACGGCGGGATATTAAGTGGCGGAGAAAGAGAGAGAATCGTCGTCGGCGAGCGCGCTCCACATTTCCTAGATCGATGTTAATGCGCCAACTTTGACCATTATCCAACGAATATCCCGGCTCGCGGCAGTTTAAAATCGCGAGACTTTAATACCCCGCCCGCGCGTCGCTTCCGGATAAGCGGTCTGATTAATTCGCCTCTTCAATGATTCCCGCGGCATAAAAGTCGCGAAAATTCATTCGTCGGACTATCGCTCGGTCGGGTTTGCGATCCTCTCGATCCGACATATCTCGGCAAAAACGCACGCGTAAAAATATTATTATTCTTTCTTACGATTACGTGGAGCGTCGTCGCCGCGGCACGAATCTCCCCGCCGAGATGTGATTGCCGGGCGTAAAAGATGGCTCGATAAAAGCAGATTGGATAACCACATTTATCAGAAGCGCGCGCTCGCAGCGCCGACGCGTATCCCCCGGCGGGGGCGCGGCCAGAAAATACGAAGGAGATCAGCAGATTCCCGATCATCATTCTCCCGCGAGCGGGCGAGCGGGTGGTCGAGAGCGTTTTCTCGCCCCGGGAAACTGTCCGCGGGAGATCGGGAAAGCTTTCGTCGTCGGCGGCGGCGCGGCAGACGGCAAAAACAGGGGACGATCAATTATCCTCCAAGTTTTCCGGTTGCGGCTAACCTCGCGCGTGCTGAGTGGATTAAGCGATCGCCCGTCGGATCGCTGGCGGCTTAAAGGGAGGAGGAAGAAGAAGCAGAAGAAGAAGAAGAAGAAGAAGAAGAAGAAGAAGTGGAAGAAGCGCGTTCGCGAGCGAACGAGCGGGGGCAGCCCAGAGACGGCTGCTTTGGTGGATCCCATTCACCTCCCGCTTCCGGGATCGTTTCGCGAGAGCGAGCACGGGCCGAACTTCGATTCGAGGGAAGCGGAGGCTTAATCGAGTGAAGTTAATTTTGAGAAAGTACGGCGGCGACGCGACAGCGTCGTCGTAGGCTCCTTCGCGTCAGCGAAAGACTAAGGGCGCAATAATGGCGAGGACCTTCCACGCCCGGAGACTCTTTGCGAGTCTCGTGTATGTTCTTTGATATTCACGCTCCACGTGCAGCACTCTTTGAATATTTCCAGCGCCACGACGTGCCACCGTTTTCACTCACGGCTCTTTATAAAATACTTTCAACGAACAGCGTCCCATTTGCGGCACGCTTTTTTGGGTCGAGCAACATCGCAACTTGATTGGCGTGTAATTTTATCCCCGTTTTTTGTACTTCACTTGCCTACTTTTATTTGGGCTGTCGACGGAAATAATTCCTAACTCGAACACGGCTCTTCATGGAATAATCGTGGCCTGACCGCGCTATGTTCGTCGAGAGGCTAAATACATGAGAAACCGAGCGAACAGAGAGAAGAGAGAGAGAGAGAGAGAGAGAGAGAGAGAGAGAATGCGGATTCGCATTTTTAACAGTGATGATGCGAGCGAAATTAATTTCTGCCGCGAACGTGCCGTGAAGGAAGTCGTGCGTTAGAAATGCCGAACACGAGGACGCCGGCGCCGACGCCGCAGCGGAGAAACGAGAGGTTTCACAATCGCCAGCATAAAAGCGTCCCTCCAGCATTTATTCCCGGACAAGGTATGTTAGAGTAATACGTTTTCCCTGTCCATAGAAATGGCTGTCAACTCAGCAACATCCACCGTGCCATTGTTAGCGGATTGAGACCCTTCGCGAATACGACGGGTGTCGATGTAAGCTAAGATGAACGATCCGCTGTTTTTCAGAAAGGATCCGGAGGAACGGGGAGCCGCGGCGCGTGTATCGAGAGGGGGTAGCTGCGCGCTGCCAGGATGTCGTTGATCTATGCGACCTGCACTTAATAGAATGTACCGGCATTGATCCCACCCGCGACCCTAACCGTCGTCGCGCATTGATGGGATAAATACGGCCGACGGAGCGTGGCTTGAAAAGCACGCGCGGACTGGCGTGTTTTATCGTCGCGCGGTTATGCGCTCCGGTTTTGCGCTCATCAGCGCTCGAATGAATGACCGTTTTAATACGACGAGCTTTCTATACCTCGTCCGGTGAGATTTTTCTCCGCGTATTTTTCGCGTCTTCCCTCCCATTCGCCCGCTCGATCCAATGAAAATTCAGTTTCTCGCGACAGTATCGTGCAGTTTTGTGCTCATTTCAACGTCGAAGCGCATTCACGATAACATATTTATATCGAACACACGAGTATAAGGGAGCTGCTACACAGAATCGACCGGGACCGGAGACGCGATATCGAAGTGAAGCCAACAGCGCAGAATCACAAAGGATTGATGGGTATCCGTCGGTTTTAATTATAAAAGAAACATCAGCCGAGGAATAAGATATAATTGATCCCCCGGGGGAAGAGAGGAAAAACACGAGACTAACGCGAGCGGTACGAGCGAGAGATCGGATCGAGCCTGTAAAAATGCAAGACTGTTCAAGGACCAACCTACTTCCTACCTCCCCGTGACCGTCCGTGCTCGAAATCAGGCTGGCGGCGTCGCGCGTCGCGTCGCGTCGCGGACGTGACGCGAATTCGCTCGCGGTGCAGCGCGCGACGCGACGCTGCAAGGCGGCGAGAAAAAAGCCTAGCGTATCCCGAGCGACGGTGCACAAAAGCTACGGCGGCGGCGGAGAGGCGCACAGGGTGTTCCCGTGAGGAGGAGGGAGCGAGAGAGAGAGAGAGAAAGAGAGAGAGAGGAGGGGTCGTTGCAACCCCCCGGAGTCGAGCCGACCGCCATGGTAAACCGCTCGCGCGTACGAGCCCGTATCTGATCGGCTGGCCGTGCACAATCATCCCTCTCGTCCGCGAAACACGCGTCAGTGGCTAACCATGTAACACGCATAGCGCGCGATGGTTTTGCGGCGGGTTAGCGCGACGCTGTAGATTTCCGACCGCGTCCCGGAGCGGAGCGGCGTCGTGCCGCGCCGGCATCGCGCGACCTCGCGAAATAACGCGTGATTTATTCGACTCGCTGTGATTTACCGACAGTTTGGTCCGCGGTGCGCCTCTTTCGAAGCGCCCCTCTCCACCCGTCGTCGAGCTTCCTCGCGCGCGACCGGCAGCATTGTCCGTCCGCGAGGACGGAAACGGTGGCAGAAGAGGGGGGGGGGTATTATGACGTGCCGATCGCGCGCTTTTGATCCTAGCGGCCTGCGGAATTACAGTGTAATCTGTGATATCGAGACGTCAGAACGTGTGTAGAAGCTTTGTCTCCCCTCTCTCCCCCCCCTCTCTTTCTCTCTTTGTCATTTCTCGCTGACGAATCGGGAGCTCGCGAGAGTTGGTGGAAACTCGCGTCGAATTTCGAGCTTACATTCTTGTCTACGTTTTTGGGCCTCGTTAACAGTAACGAAACGATTCGTGGAACTTTTTCGCGGGACTCAGATAAAAGTCGGACGGCTCCCGCCGCTTGATTAGCTCGGCAGAAATTTGCCGAGCGAACCCGTGAAATTTCTGCGGCGGCCGACAATGCGCGGTGATTTTCCACAACACGAGCGCGTCCCGGTGTCGAGAGCAAGTTTTCCCGGTGTAACGCTGTAACGCTGCGGATAGAACTGCGGCCTCGAAATCCGCGTTACCAAGAAGCGAGCGTAAGCGGCGCGTCATCCCTCGCAAATCTGTCTATGGACGATTCATGCCAAGCGGATTGCACGCGGACTACGCGCGTTTGCGGGCATAACCGGTGCGTTGGGCGCGTCTCGCAGGTTCCTCTCTCTCTCTCTCTCCCTCTCTCTCTCTCTCTCTCTCTCTCTCTCTCTCTCTCTCTCTCTCGTGAATAAGACATTTATGATAATGTCGGCCTCGTGCGAAGCTTGCGGAAAATTTAGCAACAGCCGCGAGGAGAATTCCTCGCGTGTCTCTCTAACTTCTCTTCCTCTCTGCTTCTCTCCCTCTCTTTCTCTCCCTTCCCCATACAGAGTTTCCCCCATTTCTATTTCCCTGGAAACTCTCTTTACTCTTTCTCTCGCCTTTGCGGAGCCCCGGAGAGACCGACCTCCTCTCGTTCGGTCTCGTTTCCTCCGCCGTAGGAATAGGAAATGAGCTTTATTTAGGTCATATGTGTGCGGACGCCCGCGCCGTGCCACGACCCCGAAATGACTCTCAATCCTTTTGTTTACTCGGCCACGCGCGAGTTTAACCGAGAGCTTCTCCTTGTTCCCTTTCGGCCGCGAAGGTCTCCGCAGTTCTCGAGGTGTCCCCGCCCATCGTATCGCGAGAAACCGACGCCATTCTAAGCGTATTGCGGCAAGTTTCGATCACGAGATGCTCTAAACATATCCACGAGTGTACAAGCGTAGGAACATGGGCGAGAGGCAAATGAATCCGCCGTCGCCGTCGCCGTCACATCCACGCAGTTCTCCAATTTATTCCGAATTCGCTCGCCAGTTCTCCCGGTTACAGGTGGTACCGCGACAAGTCCCGACAATCCGACAACTTTAAAATTGAGTTGCGCCCACGACGAGTCCTCGGCCGGGGGAGCTCGCAGACGCACGCGTTTCCACGTGATTTTTATCCCCGGCCGTTCTCGCGGCACAATTATAGCCGATAATTCAATTTTTAATTCATTCGGCAGCACTCGGTTCCGCGAATTCGTAAACTTGGAGACTCGATTGACGCCGCGGATCGCACGTCGGTTTTCGAATCGTTCGTTCACTCTCGGTCGTTCGCTCGCAATTCTCACAGGTGGAAACCAAGTCGGGGGAAAAACGCGCCGCGCCGGGAAGTGTTTCGAGTGTCGCTGTCAACGACACGCTGAAGCACCTCATTTGACGGCGTTAAATTCTTACGCGCGCGGTCAGCGTGACGCGCGACTCGCGCCTCGCCGAGACTGGCGAGCGCGGTGCATAAATATCCACGAGAAATGAAAAACATAATCGTGCGAGCGCGCACTCGTCGCGAATAACGCTCGGTGTGTTTCAGAGTCATACGCCGAGCGCGATCCGCGGATGTTTTTATTTTCGGGGAATGCGCGGACGGGCGCGTTGCACGAAACATTCCTAATGGGGAAACGATAATTAATAGCCGACGCGCAAATTATAAAATCACTCGGTGGCGGCGGTGGCGGTAGTGGCGGCGGTAGCGGAGGCGGAGGTGGGAGCCGCGTTCCACAGCCGGTCGATCGAAAATAATTAACCGCGATTAATTTCGCACCGGCGGCAGCGGCAGCGGCGAGGCGCGCCATTCCTCGCTGCGTTTGGAAAATAATGAAATTACAGGCGCGACAAGCAAGCGTCTCGTTCTCGGCGACGATAAATCTCCGAGGGGGAGGGCGCGGGAAAAGAAAGTAAAAGTTATAGAACACGAGGAGGCGGGTCGAGGGGGTTGATTTACGCGGCGTTTGAAAATGCTCGTTCACCCTCCGCTTTAAGTTCGCCGCCGCCGCCGCCGCCGCCGCCGCCGCCGGCGCCGTCGCCGCGCCGCTGCGGCGATAATTTCGCAAACTGCGAGATCGATCCGGACGTCGTCCTGGTCCATCGTCGTCGTCGCTCCTGCAGTTGTCTTCTCCTGGTGAAATCCCGGTGACAAATCACGCGCTGGAATCGCGCTCGTTTTGGATTTCGGAGTCCTCTGAGATTTCTCTGTCAGTTTGCGCGCTCGGCGAGTCTCGCGCAAATCTTTCGCGGAAGATCGACGCCAAGTCCGCGGCACGAGTGAGTTTAAATGAAGGATTCCTCCTTTTTGCGTGTGTGTATATGTGCGAGGAAGATCCCTCAGGTTTAGAATATGATTTTGGTGTTCACAGGACGCGCGCCGGGTTTTTGATGAACTACCGCTGGCTCTGGACGTGAAAATCCGGTTTCTAAGTGAAACACACACACACACGCGCGCGCGCGCGCACACACACACACACACACACACACACACACACACACACACACA
Source organism: Harpegnathos saltator (assembly GCF_003227715.2). Classification (NCBI taxonomy): domain Eukaryota; kingdom Metazoa; phylum Arthropoda; class Insecta; order Hymenoptera; family Formicidae; genus Harpegnathos; species Harpegnathos saltator. Next base: position 903,165 of record NW_020229877.1, on the reverse strand, counting down.
CACACACACACACAAGCTCTCGGCGAGATTTCTTTCTGAAACGCATCGCTCTCGCGGACGGTTTTTCATACGCCCGAAAGTAAATCCGACTGCCTTTTCTATTTGGAGACGGCGCGTGAAAAGGAAAGAAAGCGCCCCCCGTCCCATCTCTCTCCTTCTCGCGTGCAAACGTTCATACGCGAGCGGATGGAAAGGAGATGCACTTGCTGGGGAAATAAATTTTGTCCGGGAGATCCACTGTTTCTCACGTACATTCGGCACTTCGTCCTCCGTTCCCGCCGCGGTCTCACACTTGGGTATTCAGGGGTGCAACGGTCGAAATATTTTTCAGAATTCTTATGAGCGTGCGAATGCTCAAAATCGTCATTTTAATATCCCAGTGATTACAGCCTGAATTAAAGTTCCGAAAAAAGAGCTCGAAATCCGTTTGAATGAACATAAACGAACAATGAGGTTTCGTAATTTAATTGAATTCCAGTAGCGCAGGTCGCAAGAGATAAAAAGAGAAAGAGAAGCCACCCTTGTTTCCTCCAATTGCTTACAACTGCGAAAAGCTTGGTCTCGCGCCATTTTAATTAAGGAAAAAATCGATTGCCGACTGATTAAAAAAAGATTGTCGTTAAAATAAAATAAAGTTGCTGGGAAACAAGTTTGGTGAGACACCCCTCCTCCTCTCTCTCTCTCTCTCTCTCTCTCTCTCTCTCTCTCTCTCTCTCTCTCTCTCTCTCTCTCTCTCTCTGTCTTTATATTCGGGCGGAGATAATTCTACAAACATGTCGAGAGAGAAAAAAAGAGTGGGAAAGGGAGAAGGAGCATCCGAGAGAGAGGAGGAAAAGCGGCATCTAACAGTTTAATAAATTTAATGATTGAAACGACGCGGACGTAAAACGCGCGGCACTTTTTATCGCGGCCCTTTCACGCCCACGCGCTTTGTTAATAAAGACGTGGGTTAAGGGGACGCGCAGCGACTAACCGACAGCCACATGTGTATGTGTGTGTGTGTGTGTTCCATCGCTTCACGTGAGCGTATTTTTGCGACTAATCGACGACGCGGAACGCACGGCCCCGTTGAAATGCACCGGCGCGAACGACTAACGAGAGCCGGCGAGTCGTAAGGGCAACTTTTACGAGCGACCGCCATTATTTCACCTCTCTCCTTGATACAAAGAAGAGATCTCATGCGCCACAGTCGTATTTGCGCGACTTCATTACTCCATAGAGCCCTTGGGAGAGCCCCCGGAGAGCCGTGAATTAGAAATCTCTTTTCCCTAAATACAATGCAGCGCTCGCTATCGCTATTCCTCGCTATTCCACAAATGAATTATAGCCCGTTATCGAGAAGTCGCGCGTATATGTGTGTGTGTGTGTGTGTAAGTGCGAGCGCGAAATCTCTGAAGAGCTGAAATCTCTCTCTACGGAGAGACGCACTCGAAGGATGTCGGGAGGATTTGCGTATTCGTAAGCGCGCGAAATAGCCGCGCGACTGCAAGCAGACTCGCGCGCGGTTACTCGACTGTGCGCGCAATTGACGCTAACGATACTAAAAACAGAGTGAAAAAAAGAATAATAAAGAAGAGGAAGAGAATGTAAGGAAGAAATGGGAGTTGACGGCTGGCAACGAGAGAACGAGAAGAGTCGTCGAGAGAGAGAGAGAGAGAGAGAGAGAGAGAGAGAGAGAGAGAGAGAGAGAGAGAGAAAGGGAGAGAGAGAGGGAGAGAGGGGGAGAGAGAGAGAGAGAGTCGGAAAAGAGAAATATACGGACATATTTATGAACGCGCCAGTCACGACTGTTTCTGACGGCCATTGAATATCTCGCGGTATCTACATAACGTCGCATGGGACTTTGGCATAGAAGCGCGCGCGTGCGAGAGTGTGTATCATCTCCGCGGTGATTACGAAATCCCATCCACCACACGGACGATTCATCCGTACGTGTCTTTGTCGTTACTAATAAACCGCGTCCGCTTCCTGCACGTCACTGAATATCCAATCAAGAAAACAACCAGCGATGAGAGATCGAGCGAGAGCGGCGGGAGAGACTTTGAGAGAGAGCAAGAGATGGAGAGGGAGAGGGGGAGAGAGAGAGAGAGAGAGAGAGAGAGAGAGAGAGAGAGAGAGAGAGAGAGAGAGAGAGAGAGAGAGAGAGAGAGAGAGAGAGAGCGAGAGGAGAAAAGGAAAGAAAAACGGTGGAAAGCTGCGACTTTTCCCAACGGGAATCCGCGATACTTAGAAACAGCGCTACGTAAATACCAATAAACGTTTTATAGAGATCCCTATTGCACATTTCCGAGCGTTACAAGCTGAGTGACAACACTTCACACTTATTGCTGCCTCTCTCACACACACACACACACACACACATGCCACGTGCACATGCACGAAGAGAGACTCGCGCACGAATACGTTCAAGCAGATACGCGAGAAAGAGAGCCGGGGGCTGAATAGCGAGAGGTATTCCGGTCCGACGGCGGCAACTTCCATCGATTCCTCGCATTTCGACGATTTTCCATGGTTCCTCCTTCGGGGGAGAGAGTCTCGCCCTTCTTCCCCGACTCAGCGGACACAAGTTGCACGTACCGCCCCACGGTCAGGACTACACGAAATTTCCCCTATAGAAATCAACTTTCGTTCGACAGGTGCGACGGGGCGCGCGCTCGTTTGTGCACGTGTGTCAACGCGCGACGAGCGCGAAAGCGCACGCCAACCGCCGCATCCGCCTAGCTGCAGAGACGCGGTAAATATGCTGATTTATTGACGAAAGTAAGGTTTGTGAGAGCGCACTGGCGGCGACGGTGCGCGTATGATTTCTCCGGGATCCGTTGGATGCGCTTGGTGCGTGTATGTGTGTGTGTGTGTGTGTGTGTGTGTGTATGTGTGAGTGTGTATACACCTGTCGATTGTCGTTGCCACAAGGTAAATCCCGATATTTTTCCCGGTTGGAAAATAAACGAATATGAACTTCCGCTCCTTTTCCTTTTCTCTTTTCAGAACACGGCTACGGGGAGAGTATCCAAAATTGCTCGCGTTGGAAATGTTATCAAATCTTTCCGCCGGGAAGGTTTAAGCGTCATCGAGAGCATGTAAAAAAACATGGTCAGATTTGTCGCTGTGGAAATTCGGATTTTCCCGAGCGTTTCGACTGTCGATCGCTTAAAGCACACGTGTGTTGTCCGACGGGGAAGAGGAAACAATGCGCGCGGCCAAATTAACGGCGCGGAATTAAAAGGATAATCGTTTCTCAATCGCAGCGCGCGTTACGGTACAGAGGCGATGATGAAATCTGCGCGGATTGATATCGATGATAGTCACGTGCCAGACAGAATGTAATTTCCACGTCTTTAACGCGAGGCCTGTCACGGGAGAATATTAAGGCCATCGGCGAAATTAGAGAGCCGTGGAATTCGAATCGCGCCGAAGGGGAGGTCCTCGTCAATTTCTCCCGAGATTACGAAATCTGTAAATCGGCAAACTTTTGACGCGTCATTAAATTCCGTATGACGACTGCGTCGGGAGACGCAGTTGGAAATTCGACGGGAACTAGCTACGCTCTCGCTAACACGCGCGCCTTCTCGGCGTAACGTAACGTCATAAAATAATAATTCACGTTGGCAAACCCCGATATGGTTACCACAGCCACTGAGGTAACCATATCGAGTAGTCGATATCACAGCCATCGTTCAAAGATTTTCAAAGACGCGAGAATGAGACAAATAGGCGTAGGCGAGTTTGCATCCAAATCTTGCCATAACCTTAAGAAATAATGAACCGCACATAATTTTGGAACTTTGTAATCGAGAAAATTTCTTGAAGAGACCAGAAAGCAGGCAGCTTAGCAAATATCCTGCATAAAATTAATACAGACTAAAAATAAACCAAAAGCTCGGGAAGCTACGATTCTCTGTAAAATAATGACGGACGGCGTTTCTTGTCGTCCGAAATCACGTCATTTGATGCATCTCGATATCATCAAACGCGTTTAAACGCGTTAAACGATGTGGTTTAAAACGACAAGGTACGCGTAAAGAAAGCTTCAGCTTACACGTGTCAAAATAACACACTCGGGTTTGCAATGTACGGACGCCAAAAACGAGTCGAAATTTTGGTTTAACCACTGGTAGCGCATCCCTTCGCCCACGGGCGAACCGATACGATTCGCGTACAGTGATTCGATTGAATTTGCAGGATTAACGTGAAACCAAAATCTCAGCTCTAAAATGAACGCTAAAAGCCTAGATGTAAAAAACGTCAGAACATCCCGACGTTTTCGGCGCTCGGAGAGTTCGCGAGTGGACGCGAAAGAGCGATCCTGTCGCCTCCCACGCACACAACACACACCTTGCGAACTAACTCCGTCCTCGCTCGTCCGATTAGCATCCGCCGGGGTGCGCCTACTACTTCGCGCGTACCGAGTATGCACAATCGAAAATCCGCTTAGCGAAACGCTCGCTCGCGCGCGCGCGCGCGCGCACGGTAGTTTCGGACATTTCGCCGGAGCCGATCGTAACGTCCTAATTTGGAACACTCGGCTCTACGGTATTACAACGGCGGGAGGGAACGGCCACACGGCGACTATAACGAGCCCGGCTGCCGTGCAGCGCGCCGCGTCGCTGTCGGTGTGCCCCAGCTGGCGCCGCCGGGGGTAAAAGTAAATAAATGAACCTGCGTAAAATTTGGCCGAATCTTCCCAAGTTTCCGCCGATATGCGGACCCGCGTGCGCAACCCCTTCGAGTCGCAGCGGCAGCGTGCTTCCAAATATATGCGCGTCATTTGCGCGCCCACGCAAAGGTCGGGGGATGAAAGAGGCAAAGAGAGGGAGAGAGGGAGGGAGCGAACGAGAGACCTCCTTCGCGACGATCTGATAAAATAATAACGACAAAATAACACGTTGTATTCGAAGCCGTGAAACAACCCCCGACAACACGGCGAATTCAAGTCGTCGAGTCGTCGAGTCTTCGAGTCGCGATGGTGCGTTATCGCACGGGACCACGTCGCGGTTGATATACATCCGGAGTATTAACAAAGAGAAGGAGAAAAGGAGAGAGGCTGAGGAAGGGAGGAGAGAGGAAAGGCAAAAAGAAGCGCGTCGTCTCTCGTGCATTCGATTTCCAATGTGATGCGTTGGTGCTTGCTCCCTTTACCAAAGGCTTCGTATGCACCCCGGGCTCCTTTGATACTCTCTTTATTTACCGCGAGGACAACATCGCGAGTCGGCGAAAAGCCCCCAGAGGAAGCCGCGACGAGCTTTTTCCGATCCCCGGCTCGTATAAAGGATCCCGTGTTTACGCGCACCTGGAGTTCAGAGAGGACCGCGACGCACAATGCCCGCAACAATGGAAACTGCGCCGCGGCACCCCCTTCTACCCCCGTTGCCGGCGGCGGTGATGACGACGGCAGCGGCACTCTCTCCCTCCCCCCCCCCCTCCAGGTTCGTCTATCGCCGCGTCGCGGTACCGCGAGCCGAGTTTTATGCAAATGATAACAACGCACCCGACGTTATTACGGCGAAATAATTTGCTCAAGGAGAAGTCAATGTTTATCGTAATAACACGCACTGACAAATCTCATATTTTCGCGACCGTGCCGATGTCGGAGTCGAGCGACTCCGGGATTTTCAAGCCGTCAATCCCCGTGTATTTTGGAATAATTATGTCTCCCTGCCCCTCGACCTCGCGCGCTCTTTCTCTCGCCCTGAAACGTCGGATCGAATTTGCCGATCGTTGGTCGTTGGTGAGACCGCTGCACGTTGCCTCGCTTCTGCAGCGTTTCGCGCAACCTGGTCGACGAGCTCTTCCCTTCCTCGAGATTCGCGAGCTTGTTGTTTCGGACGTATCAGAGCCCGGGATACGGCTCTGCACGCGGCTCGATTCGGCCGCGAACGAATCGGGATCTTCGAGTTGCCCGGCAGTAGTGGCCGCGCCAATACTCGGCCGGCACGGCGCGTGAGCGGGCAATTTTATTGAAACGAAACATACGATGCAAACGCGGACGAAGTAATAAAAGAAAAATATCGTCTGCTCGGCGCGCGCAATTAAACGCGGAATTAGTCCGCGGGCGAGGAGAAAAAAATGTATCGGGCGGTGGGAGGGGCGGACGGAGAAGGGTGGTAACGCTCGTTGGAAACATGCATACACACATAGACACGCGCACACATACACACACAGGTGTGCATAAAGTTCTCGCATCGTTGCTACGTTCGCGCTATCCGCGGGGACACTGCAAATCCGGTTAAGCTCGCTTCTGATTTCAACGTGTATCCCGCGTGTTACGCTTTCTCGTGATCTCCCCGGCGCGGGCGGTCTCTCCCCCCTCGCTACTTTCTACTCTCCTCCTTTCTCTCTACTTCTCCTTGTCACCCGCGCGTGTTTCCTCCTCCTTTCTCTATCTTCTTGTTTTATTCGTCGTCGGTCGCGAACGACCGAACCACTTCGTGCGCGAATAATCTCAAAAGCCGAAGGACGAGTGCTCCTTTTTTAAAATTACATCGAACGACGAATGCCTTCGCGTTCGCTAATTTCCGCCGGGCATCGAAACTCTCGCCAATTAACGATGCGATGGAATGCAACAAAGATCATCGTGATGCGATGATAACAATAAAATGCCTCAGGCCAGCCGACGCCCTCGCCAGCTCGAAGCGATGAGTTTCGCAGCGCGCCCGACGGGGGAGAATTCTTCGTTCTTCAGTGATTCTGAACAAAGTACATTTTCCCGTTGGAGACGGCATGCGTCGGGAAACTCATCTACCCGACTAGAAATTTGGATCAGGTTCACCTAACATTGATTGAATTGAAAGGTAATCCTAAGTAAGTCAGTCCTTATAATGTCCTAACGACAAATGAGTAAGGAAGACTTTTATAAGGTTATAATGATTGGGTCCTTAATGTACCAACCTAGTATATGATATAACATGGTTCAATTAATCAGGTCCTTGTCGGGATCTTATTCATTGTACTTAATATGATTTGCATTATCAAGTTTTAACAAAACAACTTTTGGCTGTCATTTCCAAATACAAAGATGTGCATTGAAAAGACACTTCAGATCACTTGAATATATTTGTAAAATGCTATAGAAACTATCCTTTTTTTAGCAGTCAATAAATAGTTGTAAAATTAACGTGACTGCAACTTTTCTCTTCAACTACTTTCTACTTTATGTCTTGTCACCTTGTGATACTTTATAATCTTATGATATTCATTTTATGTTTCTTTTCCGAAACATTTTACAAGTATGCTCGAGCGACCTAAAATATTATTATCATGCAAATATCTTTTTATTTGGAAATGACACGAAGGAATTTTCAGCGTGTCATTTCTTTTTTGGTAATGTCATCATCCAATATAGCCATGGCGAGTAATCAGGGGCCATAATTTGAAAAAAGAAACATAATAAGGATTCCATAAGGTAACTCAAAAAAAGGACCCGACTATGAATCCTTATTAAGGTCCTGATATCCACTGCTGCGTTGACACATGACTTACTAGGACCCGATAGTATTACCTTATTGAGAGCTGATGTCCAAATGAGGTTAACCTGATCAGGACCATGGGATAAATTTGTAGTCGGGTAGGTGAAAGCGTCCGCGATCTTTAAATATCCGCGACCGAACGTTGCATAGTAGCAAAAGTACGCGCATGGTACAATCGGAAGCGCTCGCTGCGCGAATCCGTCGCAGCGTGCTCGATTAATTTCCATGGAGAGACACAGGCGACCCGCCGCAGTCCCGGACGCAGAGCGAAGATCCGGACGCGCGAGCCCTTCACTCCTTAACGATGGATGAGCGACGAGAGATGCAGCGCGTCGGCGCTCTTCAATGTTGCAGTTTTTCATCCCATTCGTCGCATACCAAGAAGCGCTACTAGCCGGGAGCGGGAAGGCGGACCGCGGAATGCCATTAGCGAGCGGGTCGCAATACCACCGCAAGTAATATCGATAGACAGACTTCGTTCTCCGCCGCGTCCGGCGGCCCGATAACTCTCGCAGAAAATGCCGAGGTGACGCGCCAAGGCTTAATTAAAAAATACTTGCTGCCCGACGTAATTACGCGACGGACTCGTCGCGTGAGCGCGCGCGGAAGCTCGCTCGTGCGCGAAAAGAGGAAAGAGATAGAAAGACGCCCTCACGAGATCTTGTCAAGTCTCTCCCAAGTCTGTCTCTGTATCATCTCTTTCTCTCTCTCTCTCTCTCTCTCTCTCTCTCTCTCTCTCTCTCTCTCTCTCTCTCTCTCTCTCTCTCTCTCTGTCTCTCTCTCTCTCTCTTGCTTTTCTTCACTCCACCCTTTCATCACGCCTTTCTTTCTCTTCTTCTTCGAGTTTCTCTCCATCGAGCGACGAGTCGTGTCGCCTGACGGTACGAAGGCGCCGTAAACAAGTAGAAACGCGGCGGAAAAGTAATTAACGTGTGTGCGTTTGAAACACGAATGCAGGTGAAAATAAAAAACCGCACCGTTACCCAACGCCGCGTCGCACCGTGCCGGCGAGAAAGAGAAACGAGACAGCGAGCGTGCGGAAGGTGCGGAAGTCGAGGAAGCGCTAGAGAGGGATATGTAACTCGGTTTCGTTAGCGGTGCGCCGGTTTATGTATTTTTCAACTTCGACTGACCGGTTGAATCCCGAAGAGACTCGCCTCTGCGAAATGGAAGGGTTTTTATTATACTACAGCGTACAAGCGCGCGTGCGCGTTCATCTCTCTGGCGATATTAACGCAATAACGACCGCGCGTGAGCCTGAGGGATAATAGTGGGGATAAGGAGAGGAGGGGGAGAATTCAAGGAGGAGCGCCAGGCGGAGTTATCGAGATACGAGAGATGTCACGGCAGCCGCGATGAGGGTGGTCTACGAAGAAAGCCGCAGCGCTCCGCGGATCTTCCGACATCCGTCACGCCGACGATCGGCCATTAAGCGGCATTCGCTCGCGAAGTCGGCACAAAGCCGCAACTTTCCGCACCACCACGATTGTCGTCGACAGACAGACAGACAGACAGACAGACAGACACAACGAAAAGCACGACGGAAAACAAGCGCGACGTACCACCCCCTCCCTCCGCCTTTGGCAGGCAAACATCCGTCGGAAGCAGCGAACGAGCGCGAGCGGCGCCTCCGATCTCGCAGACTCTCTTCCGCACACGTGCTCTCCACCAAAGTTCGCGGCGGTGTGAATCGTCTCCGGGCTGTCGCTCGAAAGTTATGATTAACGTTAATTCGCAGCCCGTTTAAGCCGAAACCGCGAGAGAGTAAGAGAAAGAGAGACAGATCGCGTCCCGCATTTCCATCCCGTCGTTCTCGCGCACCTCGCCGGTGTGTTCGACTGTCCCATAGATATTTCATGCGCCGCCCCCTCGCCCCTCGTATATCACTCGCGTAACACATGGCGCCATCCCCAGAGGGAGAGTTGTGCACGGGCCCCTGGGCGCCGCAGCGTTGAGGCGTCGCGCACAGCCGGAGTGTGTCTCTCGTTCGAAGAGCGAAGGCGAAGAGGAAGGAGTGCGCGCGTAAACCAGCACACGGCTGGCTGGCTGGCTGGCTGGCTGGCTGGCTGGTTGGCCGGATGGAAGAAGGGATGGGTTGATGCCTTAATTTATCACCGTGACCCACGTCTCTTCTGGAGACGTCGCCACGAGAGACGTCTATCCCCGTTCCCGCTCCTTCAACGACACCGCCGCCGCCGCCGTCGCGCGCCAGTCTTCCTCGCTGCGCCGCTTGTCCACCGGAATGGCTCTTAATCAGCCGCGATATAGCCGTCTGTTGTCGGTAAACGGCGGTCTATTGTAAAGCGGATTCCCTGCCCCGAGAGCTCGTCGCGTCGTCCGGACGACGTTTTCGTCCTGAGGAGCGCCGCGGTCGCAGTAAGAACGTCGCTCAGTTTCGCGAACGGCCCCGCTTCGCGATCAAGTTTATCCGCGCACGGACGTAGGAGAACGCTTTTACGGCTGGCGACGGTTGACGGGTGGTCGGTGTACCCATGGCGATCCCAATTGGTTTCGTCGCGATCCAAATTGGCAGCGCTTAATGGGGGGGGGGGGGGGCTTTTATCGCCAATTAACGAGTCAACGTTTTCGACTGGAGAAACGCGGAAGTGCGATAACCGGACAACCGCGTGGATGTTAATCTCCAGAGGCTCGCGGCCCGTCGCTCTCCCCCTCTCGTCCGCACTCGCTCTCACGAGAGGTTGGATTCGCGGAAATTGAACAGAGCGTTAAGTGTTACACGTGAATTTTAACATCAATCGCGTGAATTCTTCATCGCGCGCGCGCGCCATTCACGTGCGGCCGCGGCAGAGCGCGCGTGCTCGCGAGAGAGAATCAACGCATAAATTACATATCAAATTAATTCGTAGAGCATGCGGGAAGAAAGCGCGCCGTTACGTTTATCAGAGCAGAGGCGTGTATTAAATATTCCTTCAGTTGATGAAACGCAACTACAAAAATGAGCCGGCCGCGGTAAGAGTAATGAGTAACTCGAGCTAGCGCGTAATAAGCGGCCAAAGGTAATGTTTGCTCTCCGCCGCGCGCGTTATCCTTCTCCTCGCCCTTCCGCTACTTCCGCTCGGCAGGAAGGGCGTTTCCTAGGCGCAGTTCGCCGCTAATTGCCGATGCACCTGTCCCTATTCGCTTTTATTACGCGCGGGGATCGCGTTACGCGCTCGGGATCGGCGAGCGAGCGAGTGGGCGCAATTATAAACGAGCCGGGTGTGTCGCGACGCGGTGTGATCGCGAATTCACGAGCGCGATTCTTGGCTTCAGAATCGCAAGCTTGCTCGCTCGCTCGCTCTCTCTCTCTCTCTCTCTCTCTCTCTCTCTCTGTCTGTCTATTTGTCTGCCTGTTCGTCTGCCTTTCGCATCGGCCGATCGATGGAGATTCAGCCCTCGCGATCCTATCTGATTCTCAAGTACGAGCGCGAACGCGGCTTTGTCGGTCGAGAGCCCTCGTTCGATTACGTCGGCCAATCGACCGTGAACAGTTTCTCGATTGCGTTTCAGGTAACGAGAAAAACAGCCGGCCGTACCTTCGCCGAACACATGTTAAGCGATCGGCTCCAGTCGAGCGTGAAGAAGAAATCGTACAATTACGAGTGACCGGGCGGACGATAACGAGATTCGACTACTAAGAACCGACCACTGTTCCTCGGACTGCGTCGTTTGCGTAACTACCTCGTGCACAGTGCGATGGTCGCACTTACGGTTTCACGGTACAAGGGAGAAAAGGGCAGATCCCGGAGAGACGCTCTCAGGGATGAACAGGTCTGAGAAACTTGCGAGATCCGAGGGTGAAGAAGTAAAACGTTTTCGGAAAGAGATACAAAGATGGGGGAGGAGATGGAAAATTTCAAGAGACAATTAATTACAATTTTAAGATCTGCCAGCGTTTCGAGATTCAGGAAAATGTAACTCTGATGAATTTAGGTGTATGGAATTTAATTCTAACTTTCATTAGCTGGTTAATTTTTAAACCGATTTGTAATAACCCGAGAGACGACGTCGAGACGTGCCTCCCGTTCTATAAAAATTTCGGAGGGCAGTCGTTACGGGAGTCTCGTAGCGCAAAGTGTTCGAGAATAAGGAAGATTGTCGCGATTGTGCCTTGGTCGACGTATTCGCCCGTTAAATAAAAGTCGATGCGGGCTGATTTATACGCGCAAGAATGAATCACGAGCATTACTGTATTACTGTCCCTCACCCCCATCGCCACGTTCACGGTGTCTGCAAACGGTAATTCCGTTCGCACGCGCGCGAACTTTCGCCGTAAAATATCATCAAAGCCGTGTACACGCGACGGAAAATCAAGTAGAAGGCGCCGCCGGAAGTGCTCCGGGTATTTCTACACTCGCAAGTCGAGTTACGCGAAGGAGAAAGAGGCAATCCGCATGGCTGGTAACGAATCCGCCCGCACCCTCTCGCCCCCTCGCCCTCCCATCCCATCCTTTTCGCGTCTCCCTCGTTACGCCCGAATGGCCGCGAACGCCCTCGGAGTACCGAACCGCACAAGAATTCGCCAAGTCAAGGAAGAGGCCGTAAATAGCGCCGGGGGAACCCAATGAACCCTACACAACATCATTCTCAAATTTCCTGCCGAATTAATTAGTCTGAAATACGAGAAACGAGCGGGAATTCGAGCGATCGTAAATTCCCAGGCTCGCTGTGCGAACTCGACGATGGAGAAGGACACGGAGAATCGTATTCGCCAACGAACGCGCTAGAAAGAGAGAAGAGAGGCAGACACAGAGGGAGATCCTGTTTTCCGAGAGTCCTCGCGGAAGGAAGTCCGGGAGTTCTCTCGCAGATCTACCGTTCGAGGATTTGAGAATACTTGGACAGGGAGAGATTCACCGATACGAGAGATCCTGAGGATCCACGGTATTTTCCCCCGTAGCCAGGGTATTTTCGCCACAAGCGAAACACCGGACGGTCGGATGAACGAATGGACAAAGTTCGGTCGGTCAGCTCGGTGGAGCAAGAGAGGGTAGTTCGCGCGACTGCTAACAAATCAGCATCAACCCCTTTCTGCGTCTTGCGGTGCAGGTACGTCGACGAGAGAGCTCGCGCGCGCGATATTTGCTTGGTCACTTTTGCATAATAAAATAACGGACGGCAAATATGGGGTTAATTTTCGGCGCTGTGTTGACGCATCATTCGAGAGAGAAGCATACGAAGCCGTGCCGCTCCGGTCGAGTCGATCGCGACTTCCCGCGTTGACGACGACGACTAACGTTTCACCTTCGTTGAAGAATAGATACGATTGTTCCATATAATTCCGCCGCGATAATCGTATCGGATTTCTGACGGAAACAAAAATTATATTTTTACGCCCTCATTGTCCGGCGTGTCATCGCGTGATAACTGTGCAGCGAAGGTTAACGACAACGTTGGCAGAGTTATGCGTTATTGATCCGAGGTAATTAAACGAATTCGACGGCTCGTTAATACAATATTTTAACCGCTATTTTATTTCGTATGCTTAGAAAGAGAAAGAGAGAGAGAGAGAGAGAGAGAGAGAGAGCGAGCGCTTAAAAATTCATATTTCGCATTCCTTTTCCTCTCGCCGTTACGACGACGACGGTTTTCCGCGACGCAGCCACGATTTTTGACGCATAACCGCGGCAGCAAATCGACCGGTTCTCTCGCCAGCACGACGGTAATTATAGCGACGTAAATTAGCCGAGTAATTAAACCTCGAATAAAATTTTCCCCGGGGAGAAGCCTGATGCAAATTACTCCGAGAAGAAATTCCCGCTGCCGGCGGCAGCGGCGGCGGCGGCGGCGGCGGCGGCGGCGGCGGCGATGCGCGTATTCTACAAAGACCCTCTCCTCGGCACTGCTAGTCGCTACTTCGCGAGCAAGTTCGCCAATCCGACAAGACGTAACGTTCCGTCTTGCCGACAGTGTTCCTCTAAACACGCTTCCCGCGTGCTCTACACCTCATACGCCGCGGCAGGCAAATTTCGCATAAAATTACCGGAGATGAAGATTCAGGGCCATCCGAGGTATGGTGTAGTAATATTTTTGTCATACACCGCGCCGCACGTCGCACCGCGCGAATGGCACAACGTCGAGGCCACCGGCGCGAGGGGATGTGCAGGCTACGGAAAGGTGGAGGTGGAGGTGGAGGTGGAGGAGAACGAGGAAGAAGAGGAAGAGGGAAAAGCCCCGTTCGTGGAAGGTAGTAACGTAATCCCCGGCAATTTGTCATTCTCCGTGTACGCCGCTTCTTATTTTACCCTGGCTGGACACGACGCCGGCGTGCACCAGCCAGCGTCCCTCCCTCGCGGCAGAGTAAATTATGCGCGAGGGTGGCTTTGGCGGCAGGCTCGGTAGCGGCGAGCCCGTAAGACGAGACCATCGCGATAAAGGAATACAAGGGCGCGTTCGCGGTATAACGATATAGAGGTCGGGCGTTCCTGGGCTTTTATTCGGCGCGGGTTACTCGAGTATTCCGAGATTTCGAATAAATCTCCCCCGCGGAGTCCAAAACTCCCGTGGGCTTCGCGTCTTCGACTCTCGGATGCGGAATGCGACTCTACGCCCGCACAGAGGGAGTTTTTCGGACTTTTCACCTCGCTCTCTCGGACCCCCCTCGGATTTCACCATTTCTCGCTCTTCGAGAGCTCTTCGAATTATTTCACCTAGGATTCACACTCTTTCGTCGACGCGATTCCCGCGAATTTCGCGAGGCTTTCGATCCACGTAAAAACCCGGATCCGGAACCCTTGCCGGGTCCACGGGTCTCTGTTCTCCCCGGGGAAATAATATCCCAAATGAAACTGAAGAGAGAGAGAGAGAGAGACCATCTCACGAATCCCTACGCGCACAGGAAGCGAGCAACCTGCCTACTTTCCGCTGCGTCACCCAGAGGGCCGTTCGGGCCGTCACGAGAGCGGAGACTGCTAGCAGTCGACATTATCGTCGTTGTCGGAACATCGACGTCAACGTCTACGTCGGGACGCCGACGTGCATCTTCATTATAAAGACGCCACCGCCTGTCGGTGATTCCTCTGCCGACGGAGGAACCGTCCGACTGGCTGGGGCATGTCCACGGCGCTGCTGCTACGTCCGTGTACGCTGCGATATGATAGATTGCGCCTCCGAGACTCGCCAGCGAGTAGGAGGAGACAGATGGAGAGGCCGAGAGAGAGAGAGAGAGAGAGAGAGAGAGAGAGGGGGGGGGCAGAGGGAGGAGAGAAGTGCCGAGGAGGACTTGGAGGTCGTGCATCTGCTCCGTTCGCGATGGTGACTGGCAGCGCGCACCGCTGACGCGCGCGCTCGCAGTGCCGCCGGCTGCGGCGGGATCAAGCGGGATTCGGCACGGACGTTCGCTCCGAGCTACACGCAGCATTCCGGCCGGAAGCGATAAAGTTAGTCGGCCGCGCTATGGGCATGTACCCTCGATCGTCGAGCTAATCCCTTACGATCTACGCGCCGGACACGCGATCGATCCTCGTCACCTCGTCCGAGGCTGCATCGATCACGACGCGCTAAGCACCACGCCGTCGCGATCGCACCGTGATGGACTGGCGTGCAGATAATGCGCGCTAGTTTGCGTATATATCGCGACGAGAGGCACTGCGCAAACAGCTCTCCTAGAGCAGCAGCGGGGGCTGAGAGGGGAAGCCCCCTCGCCCCCGGCCCTATCTTGTATTCCCGGACTGTTGCCTGCGCTGTGACCTGAGCACCTACGCGGATGATGGGGTCCCGAGCGAGAAAAATGCAGGGTGTTCGGTCCGCGCATCGACTTAACGAATATTTATCTGCAGGCTCGATCGCGGAGACGCGGGGAAGTGCTGAAAATTGAAAGGTCGCGCCCCGGCGACTCTTTCTCCCGTCCGCTCGCCCGCTTGCTCCTCTAGTCTTCGGTTTCCGAAGAGAAATCGCGGTCATCACACGCGGACGTTCAACCCTCCCGCGCCGAGCAATCGGAAACACGGACGATCCTCCACTGTTTCACCTTTATACGCGGTGTCTCGTAAGTCAGCCGCGTTAACGCACCCACATACGCGGACAGGTTTTATGTGCGCCATTTATTATGGACTTCGAATATTAAAAAGCGCTCCTGCGCGGCTCGTCGCGTTCGCCGCGTGTGTATGTCGCACACGCACACGCGCACGCGAGAAAAACTAGTCGAATGTAGCCGACTTCCTCCTCGAAGAATAAAAAGAAGAGAAAGAAGAAGAAGAGAAAGGGGAAGAGAAAGGGGAAGGGGAAGAGAAGGAGGAAGAGGAAGAAAAAGATGGAGACGCGAGGACGTGTCTTGGCATCGGGCAGATGGTATACCGTAAACAACGTTCAACGATCATCGCCGGCTCCCGCGACTACGACGGAGGGGTGGCTGCGCTCGTTTCAACCCTTCGTCACCGTTCCGGCGGCGAGCAGCAGCAGCAGCGTCGGCGGCTGCGGTGGTGGTTCGCTATGGTCGGCATAAATCACCGCGCAAAGTTATATTAACGGTATTTCACACCACGGCGTTTCGCGGCTCCTCCGCACGCTACACCCCCTCCCCCACCGGCCGTTCGTGCGCCGGATCTCGCCACCCCGCGCTCGAGAAAAGTAAGTGGTACGTTGAGCTAGGTCGAGGTGCTTACCGCGTGGCGAGATAGGGAGTTGCCCGGGTGGGTTTCGTACGAAGATTGCACCGACGGTCTCTCACCTTACGGAATCACCCCCGCTATCTTCCTAAGCGTGCCCAAAGCCACCCCGCATATAATTCACTTTCCGAGGGAAAAGGGAAAAGAAGGAGGAGGAGGAGGAGGAGGAGGAGGAGGAGGAGGAGGAGGAGGAGGAGGAGGAGGAGGAGGAGGAGAAGAAGAAGAAGGAGCAGAGGAAGAAAAGGAAAAGAAGCATGCCGAAGAAAAGAGAGAGAGAGAGAGAGGGGGGAGAGGAAGAAAGAGAAAGGGCGAAAGAGGAAGGGCGAAGGGGGCGAAACTCACGGAAGTAATAAAATAAGAATCGATAATCTCGATGAGAATCTGCCAAAGAGTGGCTAAGCTGCTACAACAACACCGGCGATTAAAACGCTAAAGATCTCTTAATCGTCCCGACGGCCGCGAGCGTCCCGCGTGACGTCCCGGATCGAAGAAGAATAGGGGGGATGCGCAAGTTGCCGCTGCGCAAATAAAGTTACCGCTACTTGTACACGTCTTTCCCGGGGATACTTTGTAGAACGACACTTCGTGTAACCGTTTTACAATGAAGGAATATTTTAAGTGACATCAAAGCTCTCCCCACGGGAGCCACCCGGCCAACTTTTCCTCGCTGATCGAGCAAGTTCCTTAAATCACACTATAAACGTACTTTTTTTAAAATTCCGTACCCTAAAACGTGCGGAAAAATTCCCGAGATCAAAATATCGATTATTTCCGCGAAGAACTTATCATGATACATCGCTACATCATTCTAAATCGCTATATTAGGAAAAGGAAAATATTATCAATAATAACAAGTGGCATTGCAAAGAGAACTGTAATCACCAAATAGTAATCGTTCAATCGCGTATTGCATTACAGATTCGTTATTCTACGGAATTTTTCCACGATTTAAAAAGAGAAAGAGAGAGAAAGAAAACAGCCGCCATATTATTCGCGATCTTTCTCGTCGTACACAGGAAATGATCTCGCGAAATAAATGAAATATGGTTAGCGCTTCGACAGGATTCCTTTCGTACCTACCGCATGTGTGGAAAACTCATATTTTCCATATAAATTGTGTAAAGTTTCATATTCACGAATTAAACGTTGAAATACCAAATTCGAGAGCGATATAAATAAAGATGCGGAAATATTTAATATCGAATCGCGCGCGCGTGCGGCTTCGCTTGCGCGATCCATGCGCAATTTAATATCACAATATTTTGTTAATTTAATCCGAAATATGGGCTACTCTTTAATCGGACGGATTAATGTCGTTAATATTGTTCAATTAAAAGAGACGCCGGGGTTTGCTCGCCCACGACCCTCGTGACCAGTATGTGTGTTTATCCGTGTATATGATCGACCCTCTTGTCCCGAATTAAAATGATAATTGGAAGGGATTTTAATCCTGGTGTCATATTAATCGCGACACGATCGAACGATCGAACGAACGAACGAACGAACGGACGGACGGACGGACGGACGGACGGGCGGGCGGACGGACGGACGACCGAATTCCGACGGAAGAAACTTCCGATAACTTGGCATGCGAACCGCACACGGGCATTTTCCGTCTGTCCCGGTTACAGCAGGTGGCTAGTAACAACTTCATGAAATACAAAGTTAGTTGTGCAGCTTTGCACGGGTATTTGCGCCAGACTATCTAACGTCGGGGGCAAAACATTCTACCCCGGCTTGTTTTAGATGTTATACCAACTTCCCACCCCCTCCGCCTCTTCCGCTCACTCTGCTCCGGCATTGCCGCCGCCGCCACCACCATCAACTCCCCCCCCCCTCCCGACGTGGGAGGCGCAACTTTGCAGCTCCGTTACAATTTCGAGATCACAACGAATAATTTTGCATCATGGTGAAATTATGCCGCGTGTACGCGCGCCATACGAAAGTAACTCACTTTAATCGCGTAATCCGCGCCACTCGTCCCGCTCTAATTTCGAAGTTACATGTTTCCGGGTTTGTGTGTAACGGTGCAAGCGCGCGCGAGGGCGGCTTTTCGCGGCGGGATTATCCCGTGTTTACGATAAATTAGTATTAAGTGATAAAGTGTTATCCGCCCTGGTGAAACGTACAATAGAGAGAATGGAAGAGATAGACAGAGAGAAAGAAAGATATGTAGTAGGGGGGGTGGAGGCAGAGGGAGCACAGAAACAGAGAGAGAGAGAGAAGAGAAATTGTAAACGTCATAAAACCGGAATATTTCGCGTACAACTCGGATTATTTCTTAGGCAAGGTTAACGTGTGCGACTTTCTCCCTCCCTTGCTCCGTCCCTCTTCCTTAATCTCCGGACGGAATCTTTCGGCGAAAATTGCATGGCCGGGACCGCGGCTCTCCTTGTAGATCGCACGCGCGCCACGGATTATCGTTTAAACCGGACGCACGACACCGCGGCGAATCAAGAGTTATAAATTACGTGCTGTTACTTTTATAGTTTTTTCAATCCCCGCACAGAGCCACGCGATTATGACTCCCATGAGACGATCGAACGACCGACCTGCGACCGGCGTCGCTTGTCGCTTGTTATTTTTAGATAATATCGCCGGGACACACGTTCATGGCTACGTCGCGTGAGCGGGCGCGTGCGTGCGTGCGTGCATGCGTGAGCCAAGACGTGCACCTGCTAAGTACACACAAGGCTCTGTCGAAAGGGAATTAATGTCCCGACCATGCTATCCTCGAGCGTTCGCCGTGCGGGGGGTGGAGGAAGCCGTATAAATTTCTCGTCGGTCGTAATGTAAACTGAGACACTAATGAGCTTCAAAATTCGAGCATTAAACCGGAAACGGAAGGAGGTGACACGCTTGGCAAAATTAGCGTCTTCGCATTTCGTTGTCGAGAGCAAACAGGTTCGACGCGAGGATCTCACGTCGAGCCACCGCTTTCGCCCATTGCATGTTCCGTCAATTTTTTCCGTTTAATAATTTACCGACATTTGCTCTTCATTGCAAAAGCTTTTTATTCCTCTATCGGGCGCGGGCGCGGGCGCGGGCGCGCGAATGCGCGCGAATTTCGCGACGGGACGAGCGAGGAAGACTTGATAAACTTAATCCGCCTGAATAAAGTTCGCACGTGTCTGCAGTCGAAATAATAGCGAGAGGTAGACAGCGAGCGTCCGAGACCGGCATCGGGAATGGCAATTACAAGCTTCATTTCGTTGCAGCGCCAATTATCGTCACCATTATTTGTTCGATGGACTGTCAACTCCCGACGATGGACACGCCGCGCGGGTGCGAGCGCGAACGGGACGAATCGGCTCCCGAATCTCTCCTCGCTGCCGGATCGTTTAATTAAATTCGCCCAAGTCTGTCGTTCGTTAGAATGAAAAATTCTGTTTCGCGCGCCCGCGGAGCGACGAGAGGAGAGAACGTTGCCGTTGCCATCGCCGTCGTCGTCGTCGCTGTCGCCGTCGCCGTCGCCATCGCCGTCGTCGTCGTCGCCGTCGTCGTCGTCGCCGTCACGCTAATGTGATAATTAAAATTACTTTATCGCCGTGTTCCCTTCGTACGAAAGACAGGCGTGACGGTGAACGAAAAGGGAACGAGGAAAGCGCGGGCGGGAGCGAACAGACGACGGCGGCGCAATCGATGATGAAGCGCTGGCCGACACATTCGGTTAAAGCAATTATCCCGCCATTAACGCGCGCGCGCGCGCTTTGAGCGGCGCATTGATGATCTCTCGGGCGGATACGGGTGGCTTCGTAATTCGCGGGAAAAGTCGAGCCCTTTGATTGCCCCCCCCCCCCCCCGGAGAGCAATGTGAATCCTTGCGCTCGGAGATCGCAGAAGAGCGGTTCTATTATTCGGCGAGCGTGCAATTGGCGCGGACAGTGCGAAATATCCGAATCTTGGAGTAATTGCAGTTTCGACCGATAAATACGGAAGGGCGCGGGTGAAAACACTTTATCGCGCTCTTTGTTATACTCGAGTTTCTCGATATGATCCCGCAATTTCAAATGTATACAACCCGTTGGCGTTTCCTCCGCTGCGATTTAATGGACTTTACTGATTCAGGAGCGTTTCGCCGACCTCCGTAATAAAAGAGCTATCGATCCGTGCGTCTCTCTCCATGCCCCCCTTTTTTCTTTTTTCCTCTTTTTTTAATTTCCATCCGGGTCTCCCTCCTCGCGCTGCACCGTTGACTCGAGGAGAGGACAGCGACGGCTGTTATTGCGTTTGAAGCGCACCGCTGGTCGACGCTTGATTGATGGATTGATCGGTAAACGGAAACGACTCCGTTGAATTTAATGCCGTGTCCGGACTGAAAGGAGAGGACAGTCGCTCTCGTTCCGTTAGGAGTCACGGCGGCCGCGACACTGTACGTTTTATCGAGATGCCTACCGTGTAAAATAAAAATTCGAGGAAAGTACCGACTGAGCGAAAGTTCCCTCCCAACCGCGCAGTCGAAAACTCCGAAAAGCACAAAAATTGTATTCCGCACGATTCCGCGCGAAAATCCACGTGTTAGGAGCTTATAAAAATTCATCGGATAGTCGATGATCTCATCGACTAAAAGCAAGAGTTATTTTACACAGGCGA